>NC_051181.1:99264011-99286511 GCF_013339695.2 Rhipicephalus sanguineus
GTCCTCGCACCACTTGTGTGTAGCTGCCCCATTTTTTAGGGGCGAAGCTCCTCTTAGTCTAACCTTGTCAGGTCTCCGTTGTCCGGCGTAACCACCTTTGCAAACTGCGCACTACTTCGTCTTTGCAAACATCCCACTACGACCCATCACCGATCCTTTGCAAACTGCCCACTACTTCGTCTTTGCAAACATCCTACTACGACCCATCACCGATCCGTCACTTCACCGACCATAGAGCCGTTATAATGAAGGGGGAACGGAAGCCACGTCTAGCTACCAGTTACGATTAATAAAATTTCTTGTATAAATATATACAGTGTTTGTCACCAGGGTGTCGGAACGAAATGTTTTTCGTTTCGGTCTTAGTTTCGTTCCACCGCAAAAAGTTCCGTTCTGTTTCTGTTCCGGAACGAAAAAAAAATGTTCCGTAACGGTTCGTAACGGTTTTTTTATGGAAAATTTTGAAGTTAACGTATTCACAACGTACATTGGATTTGTGACGTAGTTACTTGCACTGCTCTTAGGAAAGTGGGACAAGGGTAAAATACGTTCTTCAGAGGAGCGGGAGTAACTGTACCACGAATTTCTACCAACTAGCACAAACCAGTATTAATTTCAAAGTCATAGTATTTATTTTCTCAAAAGACAAATACGATTTTTTTAGTGGGCTCAATGCTTTGTGTCAAGGGAGTGAGCACGATCTCAGAAGCAGCACGTCATTGAGTGTACTCTCTGATGTGCGAGACCGCTGTTCTGATAAAGAGGTCGCCAGGCCTGCGCGACACACGCAGCACAGTCACAACGAAAGCTGGAAGAGCGGACTTTGTAGAGCCCGCTGGAGAGTCTCTTGGGGCAATAACACAAGTACACGTGCAAGGTACCCACTACGCCATAAATCATCCCAATTCTTCTGAAGTAGAGAAGTTCCCACTATGCCATTTTTCGTCATTCTTCGGAGTCTCGTGGTACACGCTACACATCTGTAAGGCATTATGTGCACTTTGCGCTGTGACTGATGATGATGAAGAATTATGGCTGAGCACTTTGCAGTGGCTGGGAAGCAGTGTGGCGGAATGATCGCCTCCATTCCATTTCAATTATTAGAACTTGCCGCAATTCCATTCCTTTCAGTTCCTCGGAATGAAAAAACTTAGCCCATTCGCACTGCGGGTATGGCCGGGCAGTTCAATTCCATCAATGTAATTCCTCCACGTAAGAAAGGCATATCTTGATAGTTTTATTGAGTTAAGAATGAACGCCCTATAAAGCTGATGTCATTAGATCCATTAAGAACTGCAAGAGTACGCACAACAGGTTACCAAGGTCGAGGGATAGAAGCTTGGTTACATATCTGGTGCAGTACAACCACCCTACTAATTCCCATAGAGGCAGTTCTCCCGCTACCTATAGTATTTGCATGGTCAGTATGTTTGAACGAATGGTGGTGTTTTAATATTGTTTATGCTTAAATGTGTTAATGCTAAAATGACGACGTAGCCTATTTTTATGCTGACAAAAGTAGTATTCAAGAAGACTAAGCAGTTTTGCCACGCGTCGGGAGCGGTTGTGAATATGGAGAAAAATAAGATTTGGTTATGAGGAATAAGACCCTCTAGATCCATGGTATTAGTTGGAACAGTGCACCGCTCGGGCACCTTGTGCCTTTGTATCGAATACGCAACACTGGGCCGCACTGCTTGTTAGCACTCACGCTTGTCCTGCGCTCCTCGCAAGTATAGAAGCACTAGCGTGGCACTGTGGTGGAAGACCCGACTGCCCCGCAGAGGGCGCGGGTTGAAATGTCATTCGATCCTAGAAATTTGTTTCTCATTTATTTTTTTTTATATATCACGCGAGAGCGGTCACGGACACCGGCGGCGGTGGACAACTATGGCGCCAAAATCAGCCGTTGTGATCTCATAACGGCTTTCACTGTAACAAACTTCAGCGCCGACAATGCCCTCTCTACGCTGGCCTGCGTGACAGGCGCGCAAAAATCCACTTGCGTTAATATAAACATCTCTGGTTGCCACTGTTTTCGTTTTTCGCACAATTTCAACATATCTTTGCTTTGGAATTCCTGCCTGAGGTACGCGCTAATACCGTACCCTGAGATATGCTCACATTGCACGAGCTCAGTTGCTCCGGATTGCGAAGTTTTCTCGTAAACCGAAAAACGATTGAAAAAATATCGTTTTCACTCCGGAACGAAATAATAGATAAAGTTTCGGTTACGTTTCGTTCCAGTCCAAAATATCGTTTTTTTTCGTTTTTTGTTTTCGGTTTTCGTTCCGTTCCGACACCCTGTTTGTCACGTCTTTGATGATGTACTGGGCTATCGCTTTGATTACTGCTGGGAGAAACCACTGAAGATTTCACGGTGTAACCATGATTGCTTCAGGAGCTTCGCCCAAGCTCTTCATCATTCACCCGTGGATATGCTGTGAATTTTATATTATTTAAATCTTTAGTTCCCGCATTGGAGGCAAAGCTACGGCGAAGGCCAGCAAGGCACGGCGCTCAACGAAAGGGACCAAAGCCGCTGCGTTCTAAGAGTCATTTCATGTCGTTTCACTTATAGACTGCGTTACTTCGTCGTGCGCGTCGTACAAGCAATCTCTGGTAGTGACACATTCCATCACAAACTCAAATAAATAAAAAATTAGTCGAACTTATGATGGAAAGTGTCACTATCTTTAATATATCATTTTCGTTCAATATGGGGCAGCTTGAAAAAGTCCCACGAGCGAGAGGATACTTCTTTGTCCTGTTTTTAAATTTGTAAATGAATTGCACAAATACGTCTAAAGGTGGCACTTCAATCGAGTTATCTCTGGCGAAAGGCATTTAGGGAGCAAACCGTCCACTGCACATTTTTTTTCGCCTGTATACAAAAAGGCCCAATGACAGCGCAGGTAACGTAAGTAATCCGGCAGGCAGAAAAATTAGAGGTGAGTTTCACGTTAGCCTGTGTTTGTGAGGATATGTCGTGAACTCAAACTCATTCATTCATTCATTCATTCATTCATTCATTCATTCATTCATTCATTCATTCATTCATTCATTCATTCATTCATTCATTCATTTTTCGGACAATACAAGGCATTGCCCGCGGTCTGGACGAAAGGAGGTGGTTGGCCTGACGGGGTCACGAGACCATGTGCACGTCAGGAGGCTTAAATAGTAAACCGACTCTTCATAAGGAGTTCGTTCCTTAAAATCCCCAAAGTCGTACAAAAACGATCCTTAGCTTCACGCTTCTTCCTAGGCCACACGTCAAATTTATAAACTTAAACTTCGCAGTTCCCCTTGAAGCAGACGAAAGCTGTTTCTGTTAACGAAATTGTCAAACTTATTTCTTGCTATACCTTTCCGTAACCTTCGTTCACGCAGCCCAAGGATCGTAAAACAATAATTCTTCCGAATAGCTGCTGGAAAGCTAGACAGTATATAGGCCGATGAAACAGTCTAGCAAGTTTATGAAGTAAATAATGTCTTCACCCACAAAAAGTGCGAATAAATAAGCATGGCATTTTGGGGCATTCCAGCTCCATCATGAATGGTGGAACGGTGGTTCACGAGCAATAAAGCACTATAACAAACACCGCCGTCCCTGTAGTTACTGACACTACATTTCTTCAACCACTTGCCTTCTGCAAGGGGCATTCGCCGAACTATTGCGCGATCGAGTTCATCGACACAGTTGATCGACGTTGTGCCTCACCCGTTGTTGTCGCAACGTTCAGACACGCGCGCGCTGCCCGCGAAAGAAAGCGAGAGCGACGTGTCTGATCTTGCTTCGTATAATAGCGTCTCTTCCTGACCTTATCCTATCTGTTGCACTGACCACGCAGGGCTTGGCGTTTATGACGAAGTTTATTGTCGTCAATGGTGCTGAAAGCTGCGGCCTCGAGAAAGCAACGTTTCGAAAGCAAATCAGGAGCGCAAGTGCCACTTGCGTTAGCGCGAGCGAGCGTTACAGCGGCAACGCCGTCGACGTTGTCGTCACCATGCTGTCGCAAGGAGATCGCACGTGTCGTGTGTGACATGCAGGGTCCTCGTCATCATTGACAGCGTCCGGACAACCGTGTCATATTTTCGTACACTGGGAAGTGAAAGGAGGGGGATGGGGGAAGGATTGGCATGCTTATGATGCATTGGCGTAGCCAGGAGATTGGAGGGGTGGGGAAGGGGATCTTCAGTTTCTCCATGTGTTATATACACGCACACATGCAAACACACGCACGAACACACACCAAGGGCGGCCGCTGTGCTCTAATGGTTACGGTGCTCGACCGCTTACCCGAAGGTCGCGGGATCGAATCATCGAATCGCGGCCGCATTTTCGGTGGAGGCGAAATGCTAGATGCCCGTGTAGTACTTAGATTTAGGTGCACGTTAAAGAACCCCCAGGTGGTCTTAAATTTCCGGAGCCCTCCACTACGGCGTCCATCATAATGGTAGCGTGGTTTTGGGACATAAAACCCTAACAATTATTAATAAGATACATCAAGAGCGCCTGAACCTTCCTTCCCCCCCAAAAAATTCTGGCTGCGTCCCTGTTATGAGGACATAACTTATGAGAACAGCGCATTCGACACTGTGGCAGGAGAAAAATCGCTGTTAAAGAAATCACGCGGTATGTTATGACAAGATGGCATGTAAATCTTATTGCCGTAGCACAGAATGCTTTTTATACCTGTTGTAGTGTGGCACATTGCGTTTTTATCGCTTTTGTATCAAGCTCCGCGTTTATCATGTGAAGGACAAGTGCAAAAAAAAATGTAAAAGAATTCGTCTGTAGTGCTCGTGCATTTCCAATCGAAATAATGAAAAATTATATATGGATGTAGTGTGCTCACTTCAGATTAAACTGGAGTAGGCTTCGCTGTAACATTATCTCATATGATAATCGTACCTTGTGTATAATTATCACCGGGGGCTGCGGATTTACTAAATGCAGGGACAGGTCTACGCTCTGTAAAGAATGCTTTATATAGCTTCACTGTCTGCGTGCACTTAGAAATAACGAAGTAACCAAAATAGAGCGCATGAATTTGCGAGGTACCTCTTTTGTTATCGAACTCCTACAGTAGGTTGCATGTAACGACGATAAATGGTTTCTTCTTTCGCATCGCTTATGCATCACGTGGCTCAATCTTGAATAAAATCATAAAGCTTGAGTTGGGATTTTCTAGGCAGAAATTTTATAATTATTCAGATAATTATTAATATTTGTAAGACAATTGAATATTAGTATTTGTAAAAACATACACAATTATAGTTCAATGTTTGTATATTCTTCAGGAACCTCAAAGCCAGCGATAATAATTCACATAGGCGCAGATTAGCCCTGCTATCGCGCGAGATACATGCAAGACTTCAGCGCGACGTATTCTATAGCGCTGTAAGATTGGCGGTGTTAAGTCACTGAGCTTTTTTCGCATCTTCCTGTTAGACCCTCTGTCTCCACGCGAAGGTACAACTCACTTTATAACCCTCTGACTGGGGACAACATGGTGCAAATTTTGTACGCAGCCACGAATGTAACTGGAACATACATGAAAAGGCGCGGACAGACAACCACAAAAGGAAGGCGAAAGAAAAAAAGACGGCGCTCTACTAACAACTGAAATATTTATTGAGAACGCACATTATAGAACGCAATCCTAGTGACCCTTCTCAAGTGTGTATATATATATATATATATATATATATATATATATATATATAATATATATATATATATATATATAATTATATATATATATATATATATATAATATGAACTCCGAACCAACTCGCCCAACTTTCAATCGTGCTGCCTGGAATCTGCTAAACAAGCACAAGTCATCCTAGCATTCAGAGCAATAAGGTATCGAACTATTAGGGGTGCACTACCATACAGGTTTGACGAAGAGCCGGGCATGCTGCTTCCATATCACGACTACTAATTGGCATTCTTCCCCGGCAGCATAGCACTCTCTATAAAGGTTTTAATTTTAGAGTTTGACTTGCCGAAACGACGATCTCGATATGAGGCACGCCGCACGCCGCAGTGGCATACTCTGAATTATGACCACCTGCGCTTCTCTAACGCACTCGTTTTGCAACTCCAAAAATACAAGAACCCGTTTGCATTGTAATATGCCTGAAGACGGTGCGCTAGTAAGCGCGGTAAAGTGACAGCATGTTGCTAATTAATTCTGCGGGATCCCGCAAGGTGGCGGAAGGGTTATGGAAGGCATAATTGACAACCACCCGTTTGGTAGCACGAAGCAACAAGGAAATCCGTACTGATTTCTCAGGAAGGGTAGCTTCCTAGTGGAAGAAAAATTTGTCCTTGTCCGGGGTTCGATCCAGGGACCAACGTCTTTCCGGGGCGGTCGACCCAGCTTTCTGAGAAATCCTCATGGATTTACTTGTGGCTTCGTGCTACAAACGGGTGGTTGTCGATTATCCCTTTCACGAAGTGACGGCATGTATCACGGTAGACACCTTATATGTAGCGTAGGAAGTTGGGCGAGTTGGTAAGGGTTCATTTTGGTCAAGCTGAGCGGTGGGACGGAACACGAACAAAGAAGTGAGACAAACAAGCGCTTGTTTGTCTCACGCCTCTCCTCGTGTCCCGTCGCATCGCAGTATGACCGAAATCTTGCATGTAAAACAATAGCTGGCAATTGAGGCCGAAGCTTGGGTATAAAGCAAGCCTCGCTAAGTAGAACAGATGATGCGACATGCCTGACGAAAAGTGCATTATTTTCAATATTACTTGCAGCGAACAGCATTAGTGTCTGTGTTCTTTAAATAGGTAGATGTTGCACAAAGAATATTGAGTTACGTGAATGCGTTAATAGCAAGACTGACAAATTTGTATTTGCAGGCAAGCTGCAACTTTGTCGAAATATTCAAAAATTACGTCGCAAACTGATATCTTATCGTTTCTCATATGACCACGTATACAAACGGAAAATAATAAAAAGAGAAATAGAAAGCTCAGTTAACAGGCGAAAAATTCCTACTATGACTATGAGGCGATTCGAAGCTACTTCAGCTGTTTCAATGAGTCCGGGATCCAATTCACAAATATTTTCCTTTCTAAGTAATAGCTGCCATTGGTAGGCTACATGGGCTAATATGTCGCGGTCAGTTAGAATTCAAAATGACGAATGGTTCTAGAGTAAGGATTTTTTGGTGAATAGGAGCCCTGACCCGGAGGATGATACGTGAACGAAATGACATTAAGGAATGCGTTTTCGGAGCATCCGGTTCACTAGTTGGAGCACCCCTGCCACAATGGCGCAATCGCTAAGGCCTTTCGCTGCTGAGCCTCAGGTCGACGGTTCGATTCCCGGGGCCGGCGGCTGTATTTTGACAGGGGCGCAACGCGAGGAGATTCTCGTGTACATACTTGAATGCACCTCACAGAAAAGTGGGACGTCAAAATAATACCAAAGCCTCAGCCGTGACGTCTCACGTGATACCACTTCGCTTTGGTACGTTAAACCTCTTGAATCATTGATTCTAACATCCCTATCATTTCGATGATGGTGTTTTTGTCAAGGCCTAAATGAACACGAAAGAATACAAGGAGTGAACAAACACGGCTTCCAACAGCACTAGTTTGTGTGGGTGTTTCTCTCAACAAGACTACTGTCGTTGAAATGACCGAGCTAAACCAACCAGCCTATCAATTCCTCCTGGACAACCTATGTTGAGTCCACGGTGCATTTCAAGAAGTTAAAGATTAAAACAGAAAACAGAATGAAATTGATGCCATACGTTCAATTTGACGAGTGTTCCTGGGTAGATTCCTTGTCTTTGGGGGCCGAAACGGGCGTATGCAAAACTCGATGGCTCCTCACTCGGCGCCGTCGGAGCCGCGGTGATGTCTGGGACGTCCCAGACGAGCGAAGGTCGCCGACAGAACTAAGGGGCCAGTCGAACGCGCAACCGAATTGGCCACATCCTCTCGGCGCCGCAACAAGGAGTCTGCGCCTCGGAAGGTGGGGGAGAGTACAACGGAGTGAGGGCGAGGTCACGAGACCGAGGGACAGGTGTGGGTGGTGCGCGCCTGTGGTCAGTCGCTATCGCCTCGGCTGCAGTTCGCCGCGAGGTAAAGAAAGGACAAACTGCGTCGGGTCATTCGCGGCCCGCATGGGGCCATATAAACATTTGATAGCTGCGAACATCCCCCCCCCCTTTCCCTCCTCCTTAAGTGTCACCTTTGCGCTGAGCATAAAAAAAAAAGCGGATGCGAAGAAGGTGCGACTGGACGAAAACGCAGTGAACAGAATAAATGTGGCAAATAGGAGGCTTCTCTCTGTTTTCGTTATGTCTTTTATATTTCTTTTTCTTCAGCTTGGAAGGGTTGGGGGGGGGGGGGTATGGAAAGTGTTCTTCCCTCCTGAGAGCGCAACAGTCAGTGGCTCAGCTGAACAGGATCTTCAAAGGGAGAATGGCATCACTTTACAAGGCCATATATTGGCTTTATCTCTGCGAAACTTCCGAGTAACGTGAAATTTAATACTTGTTTTATACTTGGCAGATTACTGGCAGTGTTTAGTCTGTTGTTCCGCATTTCTCCATCGCCGTGTATACCGCTTTGTATTGTTCTTTGTATTTCTTTTGTTTTTTAATGGAAAAAATGTCAAAATGACTTAATTGGCGGTGACTCGATGTCTCATTGCATGGTGCTTGATTGGACTAGCTGGTGACAAGTAGTGTTACGTTCCAAAGTTGAATGCAATAATAATTGAATTGGTGGAGCTGGACGTGCGAAAATCATGATATTATTATAAGGCTTGCCTTAGCGAGTGAGTCCAGATTAATTTCGACCACCTGGGGTTCTTTAGCGTGCACCCAAATCTAAGCACACGGGTGTTCTTTGATTTCGGCTTTATCGGAATGCGGCCGTCATGACTGGGAATCGAACCCGCGTCCTCGAACTTCGCAGCGCTACAGTTTTTCTGCTATGCTACCACGGCGGCTCGAAGTTGGGTATGAGCAGCTTTGGTCATTCGGGACGCATAGGTGCAACATACACAATTATGCGACAAAAAAAAAACTTAACAAAGTTCTGTGATTGCCGAAGAGCTGTGGAAGACAATGCCTTCTTAAGGGTATGCTACAATAATTTTCCACCAAAATAAACTTGTCTCGAGTACAGCCATTTTTTAGCTAGGCACCTCACGAAAGTTTTCATAACGTAAAAGTAAAGCGGCTTAGTTGCGCAAACAAACTAAGGTGTTGCGCGAGGCTATTTTGATCCTTAGTACAGGGTTCGGCAACCTTTTGAGGTGGAAGGCCAAGTTGCATGAAGCCGACGCGGCGGGGGCCGGACGGCAAATCACGGAAAGGGGGGGGGGGGTGCTCTGCAGGCAAAGAGAAACATTTGGTGAATTTAAAATAATGCACAGAAGTCGATTAGAAATCGCGTTTATTTTCAGCACGCATTACACAATATTGCTATATACAAGCATAGTTTACAAGCAAAAAAAAAAAAAAAACTCTTTCAGTGCCAATTGTGGTGCTGAACATTCTTAGCCAACTCGCAAATATCTACATGAAGGTTGCTGACCACCAGACGCAGAAATTCGTGAAGGTGTTTATGGATTAGTCGGCAACGCAACTGTGATTTGATGAATCTCATTCTCGAGAAAGTTTGTTCATAGACAGCCTGTGTTATAAAGGAGTACTGACACAAAATTTCGCGGCCGAGATAGCCTGCCGGATCGATTCCCGTGAACATGCGTGTATCATCTGCAAAATATCAACAGCGAATATAGCTTGGAAGGTATTTTAAATGAATTTCGAAGTTTGCGTGAGCGATCGACACCCTTGCGCTATTGACACCCTCATAGGTGACCCTCGGTGATCCCCCTACTTCCCTCACGTAACCACGCTTCAACAAATTATGATGACGTCATAGTCGCCATGTTTCTTTGTTTTTTCTTGCCGCGTTCGCTCCAGCTAGAGTACACTCTACCCCAGCAGCCTGCTTCTCGGCGGCTGCTCGCGAACAGCACGGAAGTGCGTCACAGTTCTGTGTGCTGACGTGATCGAGCGCTGCACCCGCTATAGGTGGTGATAGTTGCACCCGGAGGCTTGTCGATTTTGAAACCGAAACTCACACTGGTCGGTAATGAGGAGCCTGTAATTAATTATCTGTCGCGCGCTGCAGCAAACGATGTGCCGTGTTATGACTAACAGGCCCCCAGCAACACATTGCAGCAAAAAAAAAAAAAAAAAAAAAAACGCGAGGCCAAAATTTTTGTGTCAGTACCCTTAAAGGTCAAAACTGCCATGTCAGACTTCCGATAGGAGATGAGAAGGCAAGGGCGGGGGCGGGGGGGGGGAATTGTGATGTCGTTCCGGGGGCCGCATAATACTGACCTACGGGTCGCATGCGGCCCGCGGGCCGCCGGTTCGCGACCCCTGCTTTAGTGTACTTGCTCTAATTTTGTAAGAATATTAGCTACCTCGTTGAACTTTCGTGGGGTGGCAGCCAATATATAAAAAAATTCAAGAACATAAAGCGTTGCCTTCATTAAGGCTCAATCAAATCATTAAGTTTTTTCTCAAATTTTTCCGGGATTTTCTGCTTTGATTCAGTCATGCTTAAGACTTTTGTTTCCCTGCTTATAGCTCGCGTAGCACAGTGTTGTACTGTAAAAAATGCAGTTGTTGCGCCAGCCATCTCTCTCTCTTTTCCATTCGGCTGGCTAACGGTGTTAGCTCTGACGATATTCTCATTTGATGAACAATTTCTTTCATGGCTCCGTACGTTAAACGGTGTTACGCACACCGTTCCTTGTGATGCGTGTCGTCGGCCTCGAATGAGTTTGACGACACCACGCTACATGCGACAAGGGTCGAAGTGGAGCACGACAAGCGTTGGCGTAAGGGGCTGCCAAAACACACTGAGGAATTCTGTCGCACATTTTCTTGTAGTTTCCGGTTAGGTTAAACCGTGAGACGTCGTTCCGGCCATAGAGCGCCTCCTATGGTGCAAGAGTGGGAACATCATACACTATTTTTTTTTAGTAAATGCTTGTAGACAGGCCGGTTGGTTGAGGCGAGATCAAATTTGTCACCAGTGCGCACTAAGGCATCATTCCCACAGCCGTCAAACGCTCCGTCGCGTCAGCGTCACGGCACCGCGTTTGTTAGGGGCGAGGATTTCCTAGTCGTTTTCTCCTCAAAAACGGGTTGACAATGACGTAGAGCACCGTTGTCAATCCGTTTTTGAGGAGATCGAAAACGACTAGGAAATTCTCGCCCCTAACGAAACGTCGTGCCGTGACGGTGACGTGACGGAACGTTTGATGGCTGTGGGAATGATGCCAAACAAAAAAGACAGAGACCCCACAAAAAGAGTACTATGAAGATGAATAAGTTGACGCCACGTGACGTGGAGCTGCATACAGTATAACCCATCTGGAAGAACGACTGAAAGTTGCGCTTGTCTCTAGGCTTACAGAGACAAGTTTCTAGGCTTACAGGCCTAGAAAGAAGGCAAACTAAACGACACGGGGTTTGCGTTGTCTGCTTCCCTACACCTATGTCCATGTTTGCCGGCCTAACATTTTTTTAAACAGTTGGCACCTAAATATTATGTGAATAATAATCAATGGTTAGTCTATAGAGATAAGATTACGTGCGTAACAATATTTTGTCAATAAATGTCAACCAGCCGCAGCGACATTTACGATGAACTGAGCCAGCCGGAATCGCGGAGGCTTTTTGAACTCTTGCGGCTTGGGTTTTGCAACATCGAGGTCAGACTCGTGTGAACCTAGAACGTAAACACTTTCCCCCTGAATCTTGTGCATTCTCAGCTGGCTAGTTTACAGCCTGCTTTCACAACTCCGTCGCTGCTGTCTTCCGTCTACTTTACGGCTCTTCCCGGCGTGGAATATGCTCGCTTGTCGGTCGAGTGAGTCACAACCACGGTCTGAGATATACACGTATCTTAGTGTAGGTCACAACTCAACAAGCATTTGCACGACGGAAGGTGACGCGAGAAGAAATCTGATAGGCAGGCCGGAATAGATCTCGTAATTAAGCCAAATCTCCCAACAGCGATGTGAGACAGGGCCAGGGTTGCCGCTGGCGGCTACTTTGCGCCTTATTGGCTACTTTACGACTCCGTCTGACGACAAAATTTCAGGTTGGCGCCATGGCTCCTTTCTGTTTACTCTGAACTTATATTTTGGTGCACCTTAGTAGATATCCTTATTATTTGCACATAAAATACCGAGCAAGCGTAACGACTGCCCTTTGTTTCCAAGCTTTTCTGACGTGTCAGCCGATGCATGCGCTGTCCTCCCCCCGCCAGCAGTCTGGTGCTGATCGAGGCACCTCACCGCAACACACGACGCGCCTGCCAACACGGAGTGACGAAGTTCATGTTCGCCTAGTCAGTGTGACCCACTGTGGGGGACTGGCCAATAATCCGGATGGTTGGTTGGTTGGTTGGTGGTCGGTCGGTCGGTCGGTCGGTCGGTCGGTTGGTTGGTTGGTCAAACTTTATGAATAGTCCTGAGAGACGTAACTAGCGTGCAGTGGGTTCTGCCCACGTTGGGACGGACAGGGTCAACCTGACCGCCGCAACGTGGGCTCTCTGGACGGCTCAGAGCTGATCACCGTTATTGGGGCTTCTGATGGACGGAGCACCACTTGGCTTGGTTGGCTTGATCGCTGTCCAGTAAGGAGGGGCATCGCCAGAGCATGTGCTCTAAATTAGCTAGCTCCCAGCAACGGGGGCACGAGCTGCTTGTGTAAGTATCCGGATAATTTTTGTGAGATAAAGCCGAAATTTTGGTGACAGCACGTCTGTAAGTGTCATTGTCTGGGCTCTGTGTAATTTTCTGTGAGCAGTGGGTTAATCCTCCTGCCTAGGTAGAACTGCTGTGAAATTTCATTGTATACGGTGGGCTGATCTCTGTGCTCCAACGTCGTAGGCTGGTTTTATAAATTTAAATAAAAATTAAAAATGGAGAAGTTATACATTATGACTCGCAAATCGCAAAAATAACTTCCGCAAATTAAATATGAAATTTAAGTGCGCGTTTTGGTTATCAAACTGGAGAAGTTGCGCGCATGTTGGCAAACGCGTGGCTAGCACGCTGTTAACGCTGCCCACCATCGATACTGACGCTACTAGACAGTTTCTAATGCTGATGCGCAGCGCATGTTCTCGTGTTAACGTGACAAAAACAGAGATCCGCAACAAAATGAAGCTCGACTGGTCATCTCCAACCAGATATCAGTACTTGAAGCTGGACTGGCATTATGATAACTACTGATCATTTTCGCTTCGCGACTTCAAGCACGATCTGCTTCTACGATGTGTCTGGCAAATACTCTATGTATTCTACATGGACAATATGCAAGCGCAAGGAACTTATATTTTGTTCATTTATTTGCAACATGCTTATTGCTTGAAGACGAAACAAGAGGAGAAAAAAATAGCGCTCTTACCTCTATTTTATTGCTAATTCGAAAGGATATTGTTTGTTCGATAAGGATGAAAACTCTTTCTGTAATGCAGCTTTTGTACCATTTGGCTACAATTTGGCGATAAGAT
Source organism: Rhipicephalus sanguineus (assembly GCF_013339695.2). Lineage (NCBI taxonomy): Eukaryota > Metazoa > Arthropoda > Arachnida > Ixodida > Ixodidae > Rhipicephalus > Rhipicephalus sanguineus. The sequence continues at coordinate 99,277,603 of NC_051181.1, forward strand.
GAAATGGCTTTCCTACTTTGACTACAACTAGCTTGAGTTCTGGCTCCTTTTAGGATCTATCCAACGGCAACCCTGTACAAGAGAGTGCGTTGTCTTGTAGCTCGAACAACAGCGGTGCCGAAATGGTAGAGCGTCCGCTTCCAATGTGGGCGGTACCGGTTGTTAGTGGCGCTAGCTACAAGTGACACTCTTGCCCCGCCATGGTGGTCTAGTGGTTATGGCGCTCGACTGCTGACTCGAAGGTCGCGGGATCGAATCCCGGCCACGGCGGCTGCATTTTCGATGGAGGCGAAAATGTTTGAGGCCCGTGTACTTAGATTTAGGTGCACGTTAAAGAACCCCAGGTGGTCGAAATTTCCGGAGCCCTTCACTACGGCGTCTCTCACAATCATATCTTGGTTTTGGGACGTTAAACCCCAGATATTATTATTATTACAAGTGACACTCCTGTTTCTCTTTCAAGCACTTACGGTCTAGCACTCACTTCCGGCTCACAGAACATTCAGATAAATGTGTTTAAGAAAAATAAAAGTGTCATGAAGTCCGTAACCGCTATCGCGCAAATTGAGAAAAAAAGAATCCAGCTGGTTCCACTGCGTGAAGGCCGTCCTAAACAGCGCAGCTGATTGCCCCTTCCCCCTCCCGCCCCTTCGTCAGGCTATTGCCTTTCTATTGCCTACGTCGGGCGGCCTCTTCCTGGGGTCTACGAGAAATAGTCTGGAAGATCGAGCTCCCATAGAACCAACAACCTCCTTTATAATAAGCCAAGTCGTACTCAACGTAATTGTGCCGAAGTTCGAGAGATGGCGCCAGTGTCCGTGCACTGGTACTGCAATGCCAAAAACTCTCACCCCGCCCGCCGGAGGCCACTACTCTCCCTCAGGCACTGGCCCTGGCGGACAGGAATGCAAAAGCCGTTGCCACCACAAAGACAAGGCTCCAACAGTGGTGGAAGTGGTGCCAGAAGTGAACTCTTTCGTGCCTTCGTTCTTTTTTTTTCTTTCTTTTTGTCGTTCTTTTTCTTTCCTTTTTTTTTTCTTCATACCCAGGCTAGAACACACCATATGTGTCCACCCGCTACAAAGGGCAAAGCCACAAATCATCATCATCATCATCATCATCATCATCAGCCTGACGGCGAGGATGCAGATGATACGCGTGGTGATGAGAAACGAGCTCTTGCTCTTGGACTTTGGAAAGAGTCGCGCGTGGTCCTCGCGCGCGATGAGAATTTACGCTTGCAATAGAGAGTTTTAACAAGTTACGGAGATACGGTACGCAAATACGGTAAGGACGTACGGTAGCGTTTCTCCTTTCCCGCTGGTTGTGCTTTGACCGTTCAAAGACCGGGAAAGGAGGAGCGGTACCGTACTGTCTTGCCGTATTTGCGTACCGTATTTTCGTAACTTGCTAAAAGACTCTAATGTCCCACGCACCCCTTCCCGTTTTCACGAATACGCCCCCGTAGGAGCGGCATGAATCGTGAACAACATAGGCTTGTGTTTCTGTCAGACGCCAACTTTACTTGTTCATTATTCTGGCGTGGTGAGTCGAACGCCAACGATTTCGCATTGTGTCACAATAATAATTGCTGTTAACGTCCTAAAACCACGATGTGAATATGAGGGACGCCGTAGAGGAGGGCTCCGGAAATTTCGACCACCTGGGGTTCTTAACGTGCACCTAAATCTCAGTGCACGGACATCAAGCATTTTCGCCTCCGTCGAAAATGCGGCCGCCGCGGCCGGGACTCGATCCCGCGACCTTCGGGTCAATAGTCAAGCACCATAACCACTAGACCACCGTGGTGGGCGCATCGTGTCACATTTGCCTGTTATTAGTAATTTATGACACGGCTTGTAGGCTTCCTATGTAAAATGGCCAAGTAAATGGCCTTTTCCTTTGTTGTTCGCGCTACGGAGTAATGTGTAATTTGTTCCTTGAGCGCGTAGACCTCTCATACTGTGTCGTTAGAATGTTCACTGCACATTGACAGTCTTTTGCGTAAACCATTGCAGTTAACGCCAATAAAGTGCGCTTGCTGCTCTAAAAAGTTCCCCAAGGCACTAGTATTTTGCGGAAACAACAGATTTAAGTATATTATAGATGCAAAATGATTCAAGTCTCATAACTGAAAAAAAAATGTCTCGCGTTATGATCATGTGCCATGCGTTCTCTGTAAACGTCTGTGTTCTGCGTCTTTCTGTGCATTATGGGTCATCCAAAATATTTTACTTCGTGTACGCGCGTGGGCTTGCTTTTCGTACCTGAACTTATGCAGAAAAAAACCTTGCGATTCGTATGTGGTTGGATTGCATTGCATTACGCATGCGGTCCTTACTGGAAGCCACGTTTCGTGGCATCTTTTATTTCTCTTTTTCTTTCTTTGTCGTTTGTTTCTTTCGTTTGCGAAACAGGAGGTAGCGGGTGCAGCGCTAAGTACACTGACCTCACCTATTCGTCATTTAAATAACGCTAAAGAAGCCATGCCGCAGGGACGTAAAAAAAGTAATGTTGCAAGTCTTCCTAAACAACGGCCGTATACACCGTGGCCTTTACTTTGCCAACATTGTGTGAATAACGGTCGTTACAGAACTCAAGCCATTTTTTTTCTCCGTGACATCCGCGCAGTGTCAGCGCGATCTCCAGCGTGACGGTACAAGATCAGTTACGAAAAATTGGCAGCGCAGACAAACGAGACGCAGAAAGGGCCGGATATTTCTTCACGTTTACACCACAATTGCTACAATACAGTTAAATAGGCGACAAATAACGTACTCTATATCTTCCTTGGCTTCGTTGTCGGTTGGCCTCGTTAAGGTTATGTCTAACAAAGGAAAACGAGAGTTCAATAAATTCCCCGTCATCCATTCGTGTGCGTGATCACGAAAGACTTGTGCCAGATGCTGTTCAAGAACGGAGAGAAGTAGAATGAGATAGGTGCGTCGCATTCACCGCGAAATGTGTTAGGTATAGGGCAGAGCAAGCGAGGGCACAGCAAGGATGACGCCATATGGCAACCTGCCAGCGCTGATGGCGTCTTATCTGAATGTGTGTTCGTTATCAGCAGCACGGCTAAAGGAAAGACGACCACCTCCAGTCCATAAACTTAACGAGCCGGCCTGCATTAGACTCTAGCTCCGGTTGAGCACGACGCTCAGAAACGCACACAACCCAAGCATTGTCATGTATTTTCCTGTTGTATTCGTTTTTTCTGATGGCTAAATTTTCGCACTTCCATAATTGAGCTATTTTTACGAATATCTGCATTATAAGTAAGTCTTATTTACAGGAATGTTTTTATGCGCAGAATTGCAATCATTGTATAATGGAAACAACTTTATTGTTTTTTAAATGCCATCAGCACTCGGTGTTCCCAGGTGGTCTCCCTCCCAAGTACTGACCGAGCCCAATGCTGCTTAGCTTCGGGGATCGGACGAGTAATGCTGGTTTACTAGCGATTTAGGCTATCGGCCGGAGCATTTGTAAAGAAATTCTTTGTAGTCACGCAATAAAGCTTTTTTTTGGTTGACTGACTGAATTCCAGCACATGTCTGTTTACTATGGTATTCTTGAGAACCACCCTACATTTCAAATATACTGCGGCACGTGCCTTATGATCATCTTAAGATTAATTGTTACGGGTCTTTTTAACAACTAATTGCATATTGAAACTCACCGAGCAACTAATTCGTATCTTGGAGCAGTAAAGCTAGAAAGGCAATTTGTTAGTTTGAAAGACGCCTGTTCCCGGGTAACTTGTGAATGAATATAACAAACGAATAAACAAACAGGAACCCGCGAAAACCATGTAGATACGATCAGTCTTGCTGAACTTCAAGCGAATATTAAGCCAAAGTGCACAGGAAGCAGATCACCTGGGCACCGGTAATATAAAACGTCACTTCCAAGTAGGTCGATGCTTCTCTGGTCGCTGCGACGACGACCTTCTGTGGGAAGCTTCTTGTAACGAACACAAACACTAAGACAAACGAGGCACCACACTTTAATGTATAGGAAACGTCAATCATAGGACGTCAAAAAGTTCTGCCTGAAAATGTGTACGTTAATATAGCTTATACAGCTGTAATAACTTTATCTGGAATTTGAAAAGGCGTTTACGCACCTGTTAAATCAAATTCGTGCAGTTATGTGCGTGAACTATACGATCTGGTTTTGAAGCACTCCGTTGTGGGTACTCCGGATGATCACTTTTGATTTCCAGGGTTTAGAGGACGTGAATTCACCGATATCCAAATACAGTAGCGCTTTGGCTTTAGCCCCCTATCAAATTTTCATGCGACGGTAGCAGGGAATCGAACCAACGAACCGTGCTTAGCTGAGAAATGCCATACCGACCTAGCAAAGAGAGACAGTGACAGCGAAACTTCATTGAGCAAAAAGAAAAAAAAATATTAAGGTAGTTTGCTGGAGCTCTCCTCAGTCCAGCTTCAGACAAGGCTCCCACTGGCATCGTCTGAAGTATTAGCAACTTCAGCGCGGCTCTTCGTCGACATGTGACTCCACTGATTACATCTGAAGTTTGCTATCATACCACACTCTTAAACAGGTCCCGCTTAAAGCGCTAGCTATAGCCAGATATCTACGCGAAAAAGGTCTAGTGTCCCGGCTATGCACATTAGGCAGGACATAATGAAGGGTGCAGCGTGTCTTCCCGGGACGAGAGCATACTATCTCCCCCTGCTTTTGTATTTCCAGTTCATGTATCCTCAACATCTGTGCCAGCTGTAGTAAACTGTATATTGTAACGGTTTTCTTCATCGTTCTGATTCGGATGGCCGCATCATTTGGTTTCTAGGTCTCTCTATCCATTTGGTCAGCTGACGTCATGCCGTGCTGTACAATGTGGCTGCAGTTTTCCAACTGCGGGACCGATTAAATGCGAAGCATTTCTTAGCGAACTTTTGCGATCTATCTATCTATCTATCTATCTATCTATCTATCTATCTATCTATCTATCTATCTATCTATCTATCTATCTATCTATCTATCTATCTATCTATCTATCTATCTATCTATCTATCTATCTATCTATCTATCTATCTATCTATCTATCTATCTATCTATCTATCTATCTATCTATCTATCTATCTATCTATCTATCTATCTATCTATCTATCTATCTATCTATCTATCTATCTATCTATCTATCTATCTATCTATCTATCTATCTATCTATCTATCTATCTATCTATCCGCCTACGACTTTTTCTGTATGAACTTTCCTGTACCTGCGCATACATAGAAACAATACAACTAGAACTACAAAAGCTGAACCCCTCTCTTACCATTATCATTCAATACATAAGGGAACGGTATCGGCGCTGACTTTGAGAAGGTTGAGTTGAGCTAGCTCGTTTATTGCCCAGCTTGCCTGATCCTATGTTGACATGCACTATGGGACAACTGTAACTACAAGAGCGCTGGCTAACACGCAGAGTCAGATGTCTAGATCTTTCGTGAATAAACGAATACCCAATAAAGCAGGTGGGAGGAGAGCCGTCGCTGTGGTTCCATTGGCAGAACACCACATACGTTAAGCAGAAAAATGTATAATCAGCTCCCGCTGGGCGGCAAGACATCTTTATTCCGCTTTCATATCCCTTCAATTTATGGTTTCAATTAAGACTACTCGTTATTTTCTCCGTGCTTTCCTCGGCTTCATTTGCAGTTCGCTTAAAGCGTTCGCGGAGGGCGAGAAACGTACAACAGGCTCGTTTGGCGTTCAGGCTGAGACTGTTTCTATTTTCCGGTTCCCCTTCCCGGCTCGCGACCTTTTCATTTTCCGGGTCATGTCCACGCCCAACCGTCGGCGACGGTTTCTCTTTCGTACAGCAGGAAACACACATCACAGGTGTTTAAACGAAAAACACCTTTAATGCTTCCTCTTCCCAATTACTCCCTCTCATGGTCTCAGTAAGACTTATTTATGACAACTGTATTTCTTCTTTTTTTAAGGGGGGGGGGGAGAGGGGACTCCTGGTCAGCCCCCAAGGATCGCCACACTTATTGCCGTAAATGAATGCCCAAAGCTGTGATGATTAATGTAGCCGACTGGGCTAGTTGGTTATTCATAGTGAAGATAAACCGCGCAAAAAAACCAAAAAACACAGATGCGAAAAGCAGAAACACAAAGCGTGAGTAAACCGTCGGTTGCGCTATATTACAGGGAGCTCTTTCGGAATGCGGTTTTTTTTTATTGCGTTAGTTTGCCCTGCGGCATCAATACACATTACACAAAATGGTGCAGTTGTGTTTCCTCCATGAAGTCCAGGAGGGACCTATGGTTCGAACCGTAGACCCATCGCTGCAAGTCCGGTGGCCTGGTGTGCTGAAGTCCCGCACGCCGCAGGTGGCGTCGGGGTTTTGCGCAGCAGGCCACTGTGTTTGTTAATGCTGTCTTTGAGGCTTTCGTGTCAGTGCATTTTTTTCCTGGTCTTTTTTTTTGTAACTCTTCCTACCGATGCTGTACATATATGACGTATTCATGCCAATAAAATTCAGTTCGGAGTCAGCGCGTGCCCTCTGTGTCTGCAATCCGTAGCCGTGCTTTTTAGCGTTGTTTATCTTCACTGTGATCATGCTCCTACGCGAGTCTTGAGGTATATATAGCTAACAGCACAGCGGGCGTCAGCAGCGATGCACTGAATTTGACCGTTAGGATTTATCAATGCGTGGTTGTTCAAAGCGGCGTGGTAGGCTTTAGGGTTTTGTCAGCTGCACTTAATTAGCGTTGTATCACGTGCTGCCATCTCATGAATCTGCGTACGTCTTGCGTCATGCGACGTAGGCAGGCGAAAGGCGATAAAGCTTATGACCGCATTTATGAAGCCAGGAAAGTTGACACCGTCTCCTCTTGAAGAAGCCGTGAAATACGATTCGCAGAGACAAGATTCTTTTGCTTCCGCGCTTCGCTATCTCTTTCGCACTGCTGCAGTTCACGACATGTTCTCGTGTTAATTAGATTTGACATGACGCTGATATAATTTTTTTAGCCCTATTTGAGGTGCTTTCATTAGGCCGAGATGCACACACATACAGTAATTTTCTGCGCATAATCAGGCTTGTATGGCAGTATGGGGCCTGCATCCAACCACCGGTCGTTATTTCTTTTTCACTGCAGTAACGTTGGCGGTAGTAAAGTTCCAAGCTCTATGCACCCAAAGACTTTCGGTTTCGTGAAAAGTTTCTCGCTCCGTGTAAAAAGCAAACACGTGTACTAGGAAACACGGAAAAACACAGAAGTAAAATCTCTCGAACGAGAGGCGGCTATTGTCTATATATGAGTATTGTCGTTATCTCGGGGAGTCGGGAAAAAAGTTCGAAAGAGGGATGAGCGTTGAGCAGCGTATGGGTAACATGGCTGCCTTGTACGGGGCGAGAGGTTTAAAGAAATTAAGCGTGATAGAAGCACACGCGAGCTACAGAATTGAACATAAATTAGAGAATAAAAGTGAACATAACCTCGATGCAATGCACGACAATTCCCAAAGTATGTCACTCAGTTTGCGCGCCCTCAGGATGCTTAAGAACATTTAAAGCATTCTCTGATGAAGACGCAGAACAATAAATATCTTCGTAAGCTCAGATAATTGAGCTCTTTGTCAAGTAAGGCAATCGAGGCCTGAGCGACGCAGGTATCGGACGGAGCACTGATGTGTGCAGCCTCCATAATTTCTGCTGCGGATAAGGTAGGTCTGTTAACGCATCTCTACTTTTATTTTCAATAACCTTGCCTTTATTTTCCGGTTTCTCAACCTCTCAGTGCAGAGCGACCAAGCGGGCGCTTTTCTGAACAACGTGTCCGCCTTCTCCCCTTGATTTCACGTTCTCCTCCGCCTGTGTTAAAGTATTTGTAACCTTGATGTAATTTTTAGGGGCGAAGCTCCTTAAGGCGGCACCCGTTCGTCCCTCGTAGTCGTAGTCGTAGTGCGTAACCAGTCTTACGCTTTGACCTCCAAGGTGGTGCCGGTGGGAGATTTTTCCTGTGCGTTGTTGAACAATTAAAAATTCGCAGCGTGCGCGTTAACTAAAAGCCGAATTCTTCGTCTCTCATTCCCCATTAGCAGGCCATTGGCATGTTCCAGTAGGAAACGTTAGTAGAAATAGAAGTGTAATGCTAGCTACAAGCCGACTTCTTCTGTCTCTCATTCCCATTAGCAGCCATTGTTACCTCCAAGGTGAGATTCTCCTGTGCGTGATTAAACAATAAAAATTTTCTTCAAAACGCCGTTGATTGATGAAATAAAACAGCGAAAGACGCCAGATGTTTTGTAAAAGCAAAAACGAACGAACGCCAGATGTTTCTAAAGCAAACGAAAAGTACGGCCAGCTGCTTAACGAAAGACGCCAGATGTTTTTCTAAAAGCATGGTTTCTAAACAATGCAAATTCACAGCGTACATGTAAAATTAAAAGTGAGCTGCAAGTCGTCCATAACTCATCTGAACCTTTTAGTATAAACGCGGCCCGATCTTCACGTCGGTGATGATGTACTGGGTAGAATTCACTGAAGAGATTCACGGTTACCGATGAACCTCCGCAGCTCGCCCACTCATCATCAGTCAACTCCGTGGATATGCTGCGATTTTTTAGTTTGCTGGACATTCACACATTGGTTCATTTTCGAAAAGTTCTCACAAACAGCCCCAAGCCTTACTAAAGGTGCACTTTTGTTACACAAAGAAGAAAACTAACAGAAACAAGCACATAACGCGAAGAAACGGCAAAGGAATGCAGAAAAAAATTGGCCGCGCATCTGCGTGCTTCGCTGCAAATGTCGTCGAAAGACGATAGAGGAGCACTGCGTTAGAGTTACTGTATATGCTACCTTTGGGTAGCAGAGTTGCGCATATATCTGGCTAGCAACCATGGCTATGTCGCGAAGAC
>NC_051181.1:99290194-99336939 GCF_013339695.2 Rhipicephalus sanguineus
AATATACGGCTGGTAGTATAAGCAGTATGTCAACAATGAGCGTTAAGCGAAAAGTCAGAGAGGCGGAGAGGATTTACTGGATGGCAGCTATGGAGAAAAAACCGGCCTTGAGTAACTACCGAAAGGGCAAAAATGAATAAGGAGGGAGGCATTTTACGACAATTCAATGGGAAGCGCTTTACTGTTTGAAGCGCGATCGGGTTGCCTTAGAACGGGTAGTTATAAAGCGAGATTCAGTAAAGAAGAAGAAGAATGCACGTGCTGCGGGGAAGATCAGGAAACGGCGGAGCATATTCTGATTGAATGTGGAGACATCCACCCAGGTGTACATTTGGGCACGAGCCTACATGACGCCTTGGGTTTTAGAGACAATGGAAAGCTGAACACACCCGCGATTGAAATAAGTAAGAGACGGTTAGAGCATTGGTGGCAGAAAACTAGAGAGAAAGGACAAAAATAGATAATGGGGGAAAAAAAAACAAGGACATTCTGCCGTAAAGGGCACAGAACGGAGCTGAAAACTTAAGGTTCTTTTTCTTCTGGAGTAAAATAGTTTTAATTGAAGTAAAGACACTAGGCCAACGCTAAAAAAAAAAAAGGTTAAGGTTTTTTTTTTTTTCGAGCCTGGTGGCACACTTGTCACCGCCCCGTTATAAAGGGGACGCTCATAGCATCCATCCATCCATCCATCCATCCATCCCAAATCATTGGAATGACGGCAGCGAAACCCATCCATTAAATAGTCGATCAAATTTTTTTTTAAGTTACGCGTTGAAATCAGAACACTCTGATAAGTAACGCGTCCCAAATTTTTGCGCTGGCAGCACCGCTCTTGGCTACATCTACTGCGTGGCAGTATACTATGCCTGTTATTCGTGGCTTTCATATGCGGATATAACGGTGGTTATGGAGAAGCCAGCTCTGAAACTAAGGTATAAGGTAGCTTACGCGCACGCACGTATGCAGCGAACGCACAAGAAGGCATACATAGATGAAATACAGGCGGGCATGCACGACACACTTGTAAAAATCACCCCTACGCTTCGAACACATGTACCGGAAACCTAACAGGCACTTTGTAACCGTCCTATAATGGAATACTATAGAACGCCGAGAAAAAGATAATAGAAGCGCAAAGTACTAACTGCTTTCAGATGCGTAGAGTCAATCTGCGTGGTAGACGGCTATTTCAGAGCGTTTACACTTGAGCGCAAACGCAATTTCTCTGCCGCATCGAAGCTACAAAAAAGCGCACTTCGCAGCTGCCAACAGCTCAAGCGAACATGTAGTCGTATTTCCGCCCTCAGCGCCCGTGAAGGCCAGATGTAATGAAGCCGCAGCGGCACCTGCATATGCTCAGTGTTCCGTTTATTTTTGCTTCACTTTCATATAGACGTCAGACTCTGCCCAGGCGGCGCTGCGAAAAACACCGCCACCAGCGCCCTCATCGTAGCCCTGGCATTAACTAGGTAGTGCAAGGATAGCCGCCCGCAAGCGAATGTGCATAGGCCGCAATATAATCCTCCTCTTTCGTTGGTGTCGAGGCGCGGTTTCCTGAAAATCAAGGACCTGGAAAGCTTCTTCCGCCAATCCACGCTTCAGAAACAAAGGAAGCTGATCAAAGCGAACTGCGAGTACAATGCAAAATAAGTTTTAGTTATTCCCGCGCGCTGCAACTCGCAAGTACAAGCAAGCATCACACGACACCGAGTTCGAGGCAAGCCCACCGACATCCGTTCTCTAGAGCCTAAATGCGTTAAAATCGGGTATATACGTATGCCACAGCGATAAAGTACCTACATACACGATCAATTTACTTAGCTATGCATCTTACGATCAGTGGTACAAAACTCGGTTCATCAGGGGCGAATGGCCCCGGCGATTTTCGCTTTTTCAGTTGCATTTTCCCTTAATTCATCTCTCGGTTCCTGTGCATTGGAGTGTTTTATTACGCATCCTCAAATGGTCTCTTGATGGTCGTCTTCCGTTTGTATGTACTGCAAATGGGGATACGTGCGTGTCCACTTTCCCGGGGTACAACCAAAGGCAAAACCGTGGCCTCCGAGATAGCTACGGCAACCGCGGAGGACACGGGCGAAACAAACCTGAAGGGGATCACGACCAACATTCTGCGATTTACTTGTATGACGCACGTGGTGTTAGCTAGTTAGAACCAGAACTCTGAGCCTTCAAAACGTATACATACGTCCGCGATGCTGTGTTGTGACGACCAACTCGTCGCGGTGTGCGTATCACGCGTCTGCAGTCTGCCTCTAGCTGCTCACTTCGTGTTACACGACAAGAACCGCGGTCAGAGCCTCTGCTGAGCTTCATAGTCAGGGTTACCACGGTTTTGCATCAGGGCTACGCAAAACAACAGCATAGCCACACATTCATGCCACCGGCTGTGGAGAACGCGGGTACTTCGCTTACCCAACACGCTCGCAACGGCCCGTATCCAGCGCTCTCGCCTTTCTTCTTCGTACGACAACTATGGAAATCGGTAAAACTGAACGTTGTTATTCAGTCTTTTACGTCCGTGGCAATTCACAACGCAACAGTGCGTCTTTTGCGGAGTTTCTTCGTAGCGTGCGGAGGGCTCTCGTCTGCTGCCGTTTTCGCCGTCGTTTAGGCGAGTGATGCAGCAAGCACTTCACGACGGTTCGGTGGCGCGTCCGACTAGCGGAGAGCAATTCACAGTTCTCGTTCTGAGTGCTAAATGCGCAAACACAGGCGATATTAAGCTCAATCTTTGTTTCGCACTCGCTAGTTGCACCTGGTCCCATAGCAAACTGTACGAGAGAGTCGGTCTATGCACTACTCAATACTTCTCCGACATGTACACTGTACATGCTGCGGGGGAACTAAGGAAACGATGGAACATGTACTGATTGAATGTGGCGATATTCACCCAGGTATACTTGTGGGCACGAGTCTACAGGAAGCCTTGGGTTTTAGGGACAACAATGGAAAGCTGAACACGTCCGCGATAGAAATAAGTAAGAGACGGTTAGAGTATTGGTGGCAGAAGAGTAGAGATAAAGTACAAAAATAAATAATGGGGGGGGGGGGGGGGAATAAGGTCATTTTGCCTTAAGAGGCAGAGAGATAGACCGTACGTGAATTTATAAATTTTTTGGTATAATAAGATAGATTTAATCAATGTAGACAAGGTATTAGGCCAGCATGAAACAAGGAAGTTTTTTTTTTCTTTTTTCTTCGAGCATGGTGGCAGACATGTCACCGCCCCGTTATAAAGGGGACGCTCATAGCATCCATCCATCCACTCCAGAGTCTGACGTCTATTGTTTTTCGTTGGCGCTTTCTAAATTCTATAAGTTCAAGGCGAGACGCAGCTCAGTGTCACACGAAAACATTATTCTTGAAAAAAAAGAATCTCATGAAGCAGGTAAAAAGCTGAAGATGCAAGAAATAATACGCAAATTCTTTCCGTTTAGTTCGGAATCGTATCCCGAAGTCCAAGCTTAAAGGTGCCCTTAAAAGCGATACTTGGTTTAAAATGGCGAAATATTGTTTTGCAAAAACATCTTTGTTCGTTTCAGAAAATAATAATTGTTGGGTTTTAACATCCCGAAACCAAGATATGATTATGAGGAACGCCGTAGTGGAAGCTCGGGAAATTTCGACGACCTGGGGTTCTTTGACGTGCACTTAAATCTAAGTACACGGGCCTCGTGCACTTCCACCTACATCGAAAATGCGGCCGCCACGGCCGGGATTCGACCCCGCGACATTCGGGTCAGCAATCGAGCACCGTAACCACTAAACCACAGTTGGGGGTCGCTTCAGTAAAAGCACGAATGGTTTTTGAAAGACGGAATGCATGACGAATTTTTATTTGTGATATTTCACGCTCTTTTTTTCCGCCCCTTTTATTATTCCATGAAGAATATCTCAAGGACAGCGAATTTTTGAAAAAGCTCAAGAAATTGGACCCGCTGCTTACCAATAAAAAAAAAGAAAGCCATGAAATGTCAATTTCCTTCTGCAATTTCCGGACCTTGTGTTCTCATTGACTGATAGAGATGTAGGGCAGAAGGACTTGTTTTTGGGCTAGTTGGTGCTTGCTAATAGACATCATGTAGCGTGAAAAAGACAGAACGGACACACAGAACCACAAACCACAGAGCACGCATCTGCAACGCAGCGTAAAGCCCCTTGATTTTGAAAGTAGCGACACTCTCCTCCGCGCGCGCGTTTTCCTCCTCAATTCTCCTCGGATTTCTCCCCTCTCCTGGCCGGCGCGCTGCGCACGGCACGCTGAACCCTCCACTGACTCGCCGCAGCCGCATTAGAATCACTGCGCGCGCTTGTTTAATCGGCCCCTTGAAGCATTAATTGAGAACCTGTCTGTTAAGCAATAGTCATGACGAAAGTGGGCTTCCGATAGAACAAATTAAGTGACAAATATATTTTTTAAGACGCTTCGATAAATACAAATCAGCGCTTCGAAATAAATGAGCATACCAACTGGCGGCTGAGCGGTATACATCTCCGTCGCCGCCTCGGCTGTCAGTAACGCGGAGGTGTATTAAGCGCATATAATGTAACCAGCATAAAGTATAGGCGAGAATTTTTTTCATAATTGTCGTCTTGATGAGCTCAAAGAAGGCAGCCAAGAAGAAATGTGGTGGTTTACTTAAATTGAATGGGGCCAAATGAGTGGGCCCGAAGCCTTTTTGTGTTTATGGCGCTGTCAGACTCGCACGCACGCACACGATACAGGCACGTAGGCACACACACACGCTCATACATAGACGCACGCACATAAATACATACGCCATACAGACACGCAAGCACATAGATACACATGATCATACGCACGCAATACAGGCACGCACGCACACACACACGCGATACAGATACGCACATACATACACACGAGCGTACACAGGTGATACAGACACGCGTGCGTGCACATGCGAAAAGACACGCACGCACTTACATAGACATGCGCATACTTACTCGATAGACACACAGGCACATACACACATATACACGCGCATACAGAAGCGATACAGACCCGCTCGCACATATATGCAGACGCGATACAGACACGCATACACATATATACATACACACGCGATGCGGACACGCACGCACACACATATATACACACGCGCATATCCACGTGATACACGCACGCACATAAATACACAAGCGATAGGGATACGCAGGCACGTACATACACACGCGATACAGACACACACGCGCATGCACAAGTGATACAGACACGCACGCACATACATGAACACACGCACGTGCATACACACGCGATACAGGCACGCACGCACATACATACACGCGCGCGAAAACACACAAACGCACGTACGCGCAGGCGCACTCATACACACAGACACACGCACATGCACTCACACGTTAACACGTGCACTGACGCACCTACAGACGCAGGCGCACATGTGCACACATACAAACACGCATACACCTGCACACAACCGTACACACACGCCTGAAGGGTTGACGCCTGGAGGGTTCATGGCGTGCGTGAGCAACTGAAAGCGCGCGAAGTTTGCTTGCGCTCACTTCTCGTGACGTCAGGGTCACCTGACTGGGAGGTATCGCGCGTCGCAGCCATTCAGCGTTTGCGGATGCGCCGGCTCCGCGAAATAGAGGGTGAAGAAAGAGGAGGTTGACGGCCCGGCGAGGGTGAGGCGGCGTGGATAAAGGAGCGCCGCTATTTTCCAACATCAAGAGGCTTTAGCGCAGCGAGCGCCTCCGTGCCATCTAGTGATCTTTCTGAGAACTAGAGGTGGCTACGACAGCGCCATCTAGTGAACACTACAAGAACTAGAGGTGGCTACCTACTACTACTACATACTACAGAGGAGGGACAGACCCACACCCAAAGGAGCTTCGCCCCTAAAACAAAAGATTCGGCAGATCCCACGCCTTGTGGGAATCGGCGGGAAACAGCCAGCGAGTAGTGCTGTGCTGCATTTTATGGCTTTGAGCCAAGCGTTACGAGGTGGATGGACGTGTTTTTGTAAGCATAGTAGTTCTGTGCGCATCTTGGGCTTACCAGGCGCGTCGACAACACTTGCGTTTAAAGGGTAACTTATGGTCTGACTTAAAGGGCCATGACACCCAATTTTCGATCATAATCTGTGTTATGTCAGTTAATCATTGTGCGTTCACGAACAAGCTGGCAAAATTTTAGCGCATTTGGTCGAGCACTTTGGTTTAAACACGCGAGCGGCCTGACAGTCGGGCAACACTGACGCACTCACAAGCCGTGACGTGACGAGCTGCTTGCTTTGCGCGCGTTTGCATTCCGGCGAACGATTTTGTTCCGTGGTCATCTGCGCGTTCAATTGATTTATTTCATCTTTCTTCAGCTTGGCACTGAAATTGAACGATTTTCAGCGGCCGACACTTCTGCAGAAAACGACGGCGCGCTCCGTGCAGAAGATGACGTCACACACGCCATGGCAAAATGGCGGTCGCGGGCTGTGGGCGGGGTTTATAGCCGGCGACTTCTAGGACTCATTCTGCACTGAAACATTCTTCTACGGGTCAATTTTTAGATATGTATAGGTATAATAGACCCTCTACTTCTATTTTTCCCTGAAAACCGCAAATTCTTGGGTGACCGTGTCATGGCCCCTTTAACGTCCGCACGCACGATAGAGCCCATGCGTCAGTACACGTGCTCTATCGTCAGTACGTGAGAATGTGCCCTAACGTCAAAAGCCACCGTAGCAGTGGCTACATGGTTGAACATCCGCTTCTAATGAACCAAACATAGAAAAACCTCTCAAACTATCAGGGTACGAAGCTTTTGTTTCTTCAACGTGCGAGGAACGCAGCAAGGTGGTTGTATACATTCGCACGGATTTTACGTATGTTCACCACGCAGTTCAACCACATGATGACAATCAATATGTCTGTTTACGTGTAAGAAAGGAGAAAGTGTCATTCACACTCATTGGTGTCTACATATCGCCAGCCGGACGATTTGAACAGGACAGACTACGAGACATATTGTCAGCAACTAGTGGCCCTTGGGTCATAACTGGTGACTTCAACGCACATTACTTACTTTGGGGTAGTTCGACGATCAACGCTAAAGGAAGAAACGTCGTGTCATTCGCCTCTAAGCACGACCTGTGTTTTATAAATGATGGCAGTCCTACATACCTGCGCGGGCTTACGTACAGCAGTTGCCTCGATTTGACCCTGGTATCCAGAAGCTTCCGGTCGCAAGTCCAGTGGTTTTCAGACATGGAAACACATGGAAGTGACCACATTCCAACTTATGTGCGAATCAGAGGTCTTACCAACTCCTCCTCTAGGAATAAAATACGGAGAATCGATTGGCAAAAATTTCAGCGTCTCATGGAAAATGCGTGCCGAGAAGACTTTGGCCATAACTTTTGATCGCTGCGTTTTCTGCCGGAGAGAGCGTAGAGAACGACGCTCGAGGCTGAAGTCGTGAGAGGACACCAATGGCCACCGATGGGGGATAATGCAAGGATGACAGAACGAGAAAAGAACTGCTCATCTCGGCTTCTCAGAAGACCAAAGGATCTTCTCAGACGCATTAACAGCAGCGCTAAACCTTGTCGTCACTTTCAAGCTTTCGTATTCGATTACAAAACAATTTTTTTGCGCTATGTATGACTATTCACGTGTTAGTGTAACACTTTTAAACGAACCATTCCGAGTAGGCGACAGTCGCAAAAGTAGCAATGAATACATTTGACGAGAGGCCAACCTTGAGCGTTGCTACAGCACGAACGAGGGAAGGCTTCACCGCACAAAACTGGACTGAAAAATGACGAATCTATGTGCAACGCTAGCTCCATTTGTGAGCCATACACACAAACTCTGCTTCGTGTTTTTATTCAACACTCATGGAACACAACAAGATATTCATGCGCCATTCCACTCTGGCAAAGGGTGAGGCCTAACCAAGGAAGGCATCTTCTGCCTTGATGAAGACAAGTCTACTTGTGGAAACGTTGGCCCAAAACGACGAAACGTTGGCCCAAAATAATTTCTATCACAGAGACATGGATGCTGCAATTTTTCTTCGGCTCACACCAGTTTGTTCAGAAAGAGGTTCTGGACCACCCTCCAGCTTTCGAGCAGCTGTCGCAAGCGAGCACGCAGCGGCGCTTCGTCGTCCGCCGTTCTCAGGTTGAGCCCGAACTCGTCTCGCATAGCCTCGAGAATTTCGTTCTCGTCTCTCATCACCCGTCTTTCAACAACGCCACCTGCCGGCGACCAGCGCATGAACTGGTCGTTCCTGAGCCTCAGCGAACAGCCATCTCCGCGGGGCGATCGGCGTCCCACCAAGAGAGCGCGTCGCGCCAAACTCTTGGGGTTAGTCGAAAAGTACCAGTTGAGCGTGTCGAAGTCGAGCCAGTCGAGGTCGTACGGCTCGACGACGTATATGACCTTCCAGCCACCGTCACCCGTTGGCATCGCGACCTCGAGGGAGTTCACGGCGTCCAGGCTGCGAACGCGAAAGGGCGTCGCGTCGCCGGCCAGGGGCAGCGCTTGATGCAGGCCCCACATCGCCATGCCGACGTCCACGATGCAGTGGTCGCCATCGGCCAGCTCGACCAGCAACACCATGTGGGATAGCCGCGTGCGCTTGGCCGAGTCGTCGTGAATCGCGAGACGCACGCGGGCCGCTCTCAGGCGCATGCTGTAGCCGAGTGCCTGTAGCAGGCGGCCGAAGAGAGAGTTGAGCTCGAAGCAGTAGCCTCCGCGACCGCGTCCTGTCACCTTGCCGAACACGGCCTCGGCGTCCAGGCTGACGCGTCGTTCCAGCAGGACGTCCAGGTTTTCGAAGGTGACGCGCTCCAGCTGCACCTTGATCAGTCGGTCGAGGTAGTCTAAAGTAGGCTCGGTGGGCTTGCAAGCTCCTAAGTACCTGAGGTAGCTCTCGGTGCACTGTTCGGACAGGGGTTCCATCATTGATGTCTTGCCTTCGTGAGTCGTCTGCCCTGTGGTGACGAACCTCCACACAAAGTGATGATGCAGGGGATGATGACCCTCTAATATGGCTCTAATTCATACTGGGGGATTCGGAGAAGAATTGGACATCAGAACTTTCAGATAGTATTGCGAAATGTTACGCAATGATAAAGAAATGACAGAGAAAATGTAAAGGATAAACTGCAAGAATTTGGCTACTTCTGTCTTCCTGTTTGATATTCTTCGGATTCTTTTGGAGCGCAGCAGTGCATGTACACGCAGAGTCGTCTAAACACACGGGTAAAGTAAACGTGTGGTCCTCTCGGAAATGGCTACGTCCACTATTTCCTTGAAGTTGTGTTCTCGTAAGCCTTCCGAGATGTTTCCTCCGCAAAGCCGTCGGTTAGTCTCTGCAAAGAAAGAAGCGTGCAAAAACGGTCACTTTCAATTTTCTGGCGACTATGACTTACAAGCTTGCTCAATGTTGCTTGGTGGGTTTGTTGGTGCACTATGCTACCCTAGGTTACACTATGCTGCACTAGGCTACGCTATGTTATACCACAAAAAACACGCTCACTCGTGCCAGAGTGGACAAGCTGTATGTAAGACAGTGGCGTAAAGCCAGAAAAATATGAGGGGGACGCACATCTTGCAATGGTGGCGTTGCAGCCAGAATATCATAAATTAAAAACGTCCATAAGCCCATCTCTACATACAGTAACGTGAAAGCAAGATATTTTTTGCTGTACACACTCGCCGGTAGGAATTTTCACGCTTTCCGAAAAAAAAATACACGCGCGTCCCCTGCAATCGGCACTCTGCGTCAGCCTTATCGGCATTACCCGCGCCGATTAGAAAATTTCAGGTTCCACGAAGCCTGGTACACATGCTTTGGTGGGCGAAGCTGGCGGACAGCCACTACAAACTAATAAAACACATAGAACGCTTTTAAAGCCAACAAAATAGCTATGGTAACCTGTCTTTACAGCTCAGCGAAAACTTGCGATGTGCGCCTTTCGGCCCAGAAACCAGTCACGAACCTAGCGGCGGCTGCGAGCAACTCGAGCTGCTGGGCGACACGCTCGCGGCACTCGTTTCGCCACCTCTCATATTCTACCACCGTGTTCTAGGGCGACTCCTCGATGCAAACGCGGCCAGTGTTTTTCGCTGGTATCCGAGACGCTTTAACCATGACCTCCGAGATTTCGCGCTATCTTGGAGGAACTGCGTGCACCACGTGTATGCGTATAAGCAGTCATAGCATTATTTTCATATACCACACCATTGCTAGTATATACAGTTTCTTATGACATAGTTTATAGTTCACTTCTTCACATGTTATTGTGCGAAAAAACGAAGTATCAAGATATTCCTGCTTTAAGCACGCCATGCAATGTTGCATCACATATCCTGCCGCGCTAAAGCTTCTTGCACTGCTCGCGCTGGCCGCACGGGCGCACCACATCTGCCTTGCCAATTGCGAATGCGTCGGCAGTCGTTGTTCTTAACTTCCACCACTGGAGCAAATCTAGAATGTATTTGTGGACCTCTGCAGAATGACCATAGCTGTCCAGCTCATCCCTTCACTTCTCTCGTTCCCGAACGTCGTGCCACTCTTCAATGTCATCTATAGACCTCCTCTTTGAGGGCTTCTCCTTGCAATTTTCAGCAGTGTATGTTATGCATGGTTTGCACTGTGCTCGTCTTTTCCATATTACAATGGCTTATGCCTTCCCAGCGATGTTGTACTGGTAGAAGGTGGTCATTGGACTGCGCGGTTAGGACTGGCAGGAGGTGGACGAAGCGATTTCGATATATTTTCGGGGTTCGTTCGAGTTTGGTAATAAAGGCGCGACTAAGGTTCTCGAAGCATACTCATTGGATGCATATGGTTCGAGGTAAGGGGACATCACCCGGCACGAAATCTGTCATTGTCCTTCTTCAGGCCACACATTTGCCTCAAGCGAATATACTTCACCCCACGCCTTGCTTAATGGGCCTATTCTGTTCCTGCACATTCCAACGCATTTGCGGCAGTATAATGTAGCTCTCGCACTATATACCGCACTATATAGGGCCTCAAACACGCGGCTCGCGGACCTCTCGCTAGCGGCCCGCCGCCCGCACATGATTGTCTTCATCCCATTCTTTTTCTTTACAAGTATGTTCTTCGGATACACAGGCATCACAGATCGAAAGAATATTTTTCGTGAGGCTCCCCCTGCGGTCACGGTGTGTTGATACATAACCGTGAAACAAGAGCTATATTTCAGAATCGGCGCGTCCAAATTTTAGTCACTATGGGTGATACGAAATGACTGGTTCCCCAGACGTGAAAGAGAAACGTCCGTTTAACGGCAATACTAAAGGCGAACTGCTGCGCCGGCCACGTGCACGTGCCCTCGATGTCCCTCAGTTTCCTCTTCTTCGATAGAGCCTGGCACGCTCCAAGTTGCTCCGTTCCGCACTATTTTGCAACAATGGGTATCGATATGTTGTTGGACTCCTGCCGCCAAATCCCCTTCAGAAATGATCTCGTATATGAGATATGAGAAAGATCTGCTGTGAAATGACGGTAGTTTTAAGACCTGTTCCCTCCTCCAACGCTCCTACCTTCATCATTGCCCTAGCCCTTGCGGGAGTAAATTTTCGTGAATGCGGCCCGTTAGCTGAGGTGAGTTTGAGACCCCTGATATGGCGGAACAAGACGAAAGCTCAGACATTAACAATGTGGCCACAAAAAGCAGGTTGTGCATCTCCATCTTGCGCCACATGACCACTGGGAGCCGTCACAGAGTCACAGAAAAAGAATGTGCCTTAATAGGGATTCTATGTATCAAGACTCCGTGCAGTACTTTCGTTTTAGAGGGGGGTTCTAACTTTCAACAACGCTTCCCCGCTTTGGAGCTGTGCGATCGCTCTTGCGATGACATCTCATAGGTATAATTTTATTATATTACATTTATTACTGCGATTACAGAGTAACATCTGGGATATAAAATAATAACGAAAGCAAATAAAGCACGCAATAGCGAGATGTTACATATAAGCACCTCGTCTATTTACTTTTAGCTCACCCGTTTCAGATAAATAAGTAATTCATATGCAAGAAGAAAAAGCACTTCAGTACTTATCCCTCATAAAACTGCTCCAAAGAGCTTGCTCCACATAGAAAAAGCGTTTTTTCGAGACAAAATGTGGGACTCATATGTATGCACAGCGTATGCGGAACAAGGCACATTAAAGAGAAAAACTATTTTTTTATTATCAGTAAATTACTCTCTTAGCACTCCAAAAGCACCACGCTCGCCGCGACAAGACTCTTGGTAAGAGAGAAAACTCGTAGGAAAATGCAAGTAACGAAGCCAACTTGAAATTCACGCACCAAACGCCGCGACGTCATAGATTCTGACGGCATCTACTGGGCCCTACGTAGCTTATAGTAGGTAAAAATGAAGTGCATTGACCTCTGAGGGGCCTTAAAAAACTTGACACACCAAGTTTCTGGAAATTTCGTTGAGCCACGGTCCCCAGAATACGACGAATACAGTTTAAAATCTATGACGTCACGTGCGGAGATTTCAGCGCGAAATTTCAAAATGGAACTTTGAACTTGATTTTCTCTTTTATTAATAGACTCATTGATGGTGAAATTATTGACGTTCGGGTTCTCAGAGTACACTCTATCGGTCTAAACCGATTCAGTGTTTCACTTTAGTGACCCTTTAAGAACGGAGCAAAGTCCAAGCCCGGCCCGACCCGAGCCCGCCACCTAAAACCCGGGCCCGGCCCTAAGCCCGGAGCTCCAGGCCCGAGCCCGGCCCGGGCCCGCTGTGAAAGCTACTTTACCCGGTCCGGCCGGCCCACGGGCCGGGCCGGGCCCGGGTTTTCGGGTAGGCCCGAGCCCGTGCAGTGCTCTAGTACCCACTACGCGTTCGTAAGGCAACACGCGAACCTTGGCAGCGGCTCACTTTGTTGATGCTTTTGCTGCTGATGATGAATAAATATGTCTGAGCACTTTCTAATGGGTGGGCTTTTAAACCCCCTGCCCCGCCACGGTGGTCTAGTGGTTATTGCGCTCGACTGCTGACCCGAAGGTCGCGGGGTCGAATCCCGGCCGCGGCGGCTTCATTTTCGATGGAGGCGAAAATGTTTGAGGCCCGTGTACTTAGATTTAGGTGTACCTTAAAGAACCCCAGGTGGTCAAAATTTCCGGAGCGCTCCACTACGGCGTCCCTCATAATCATATCGTGGTTTTGGGACGTTAAACCCCAGATATTATTATTATTTAACCCCCCCCCCCCTCGTTCCGCAATTCACAAGTCTTGACGCCTGGCACGATTCGGCGATTCTGCCGCGCAACATTACATGCGTTAAGGAGAGTTCTCGCATTGCATGACATTCGTATAGGTGTTTTTTTTCCGGAAGCAGCTCCAAGCTATGGAGTAGCTCTGTGGTAGAGCACATGCTTGCCACGCAGAAGGCAGTAGTTCGATTCTGAATTGAGCCGGGTTTCTTTATTATTTATTTATTTGCACCTATCTCGATGCTCGCTCACGGAAAGCGCTGATTTTTTCCTTGTAACCAAACGCGCCGACGCCGACACCGGAATTTCTGTGAAACGAGCTCTTTCCCGCTCTCGCGTTAATATTATTCTGAGAGCTTTTTTTTTTGTTACCCTTAGGGTGTATTGCCTCATTTCGGCATAGAAAACGCCAGAATTCATGTTTTGTAACGCCGAGTGCCATCAAATGCATTCGTTGCGACCGTGTTCCTCCCTGCACCGCTGGTTTTGCGTCTCATCGTTCATGAAAGGGTACCTTCTGCCGACGCCCAGCGGCGCTTGCGAGCACTTCAACGGCACCATCACAACCGGTTCTGACCGCCCACCGCCACAACAAAACTGAAAAGTCGGTAGCCCGCGAGTTTCGTGTAGCATTGTGTAAAATATATGGTTTGTAGCGCTGTCACGTGCCATAAAAGCTCACGACCCAGGCGTCGTTGCACGAAGAGTTGCTGTACAACATGCCTGCGTTTTTTTAAGGTTTTATTGCTTTTATAGCCTTTTTCCCCCTTCTGGTCCACTCCTATATACCTTCAGCGTTTTTTCACACTGCGCATCAGATAAGCGTGTGCACTGGAGGCTTCTGCGTTGTCGCTTCCTTGGAAAGGTGACCATCATACAGTGTATTCTGATTTTATTTTATGTAATCTGTACATCCATTTATGAGAGCCACGAGCTCCGAGAACAGGTCTCAGAACTTCGGGTCTACCTGAAACTGGCTGGTGCCAGTGCATCGTGTAGAAATGCTGGGTAACGTTTTGTATTTTAAATGCGAAGCATTTCTTAGCGAAGTTCTGCGACTTTGAGCGTATCTATCTATCTGTCTATTCATCTATCTAGCCGCCTACGACTTTGATCTCTCCTGGCCGTTTCGTTAATGGGATGTATAAAAAAATTGGTATGACATAACATGAACGTATTACGAACATAAATGCCAGGTCATAACATGAAAATCATGATACGCATGTCATGAACAGCATGATTTACATTACACGGTCTTGGGCTCTTGCGGCCGTTTCATTCACTTTATATATACCGAAATTCGTATGGCGGGACAACAGTGTATGACAAACACAAGTGACAGGTCCTAGTGTGCAAATGATGAGAAGCATGTCATGTACAGCATGATTTACATTATATGGTCTCGCGGCGCTCGTGGCCGTTTAAATGAATGGAAACATAGCAAAACTGGTATGATGAGACATTTCTGTGACAAACATAACTGACACATGGTAACATGAAAATCATGACATGCAGGTCATGTACGACATGTACATGCCACGCTCTAGGTGCCCTCGCGGCCATTTCGCTCGTTTGATATACACCAAAATTGGTTATTGCGCGACGGGACTGTATGATGAACGTAAATGAGAGGTGGAAACGTGAAAATGATGACACGCAAGTCATATACGACATGATTTACATGCCACGCTCATGGTGCCCTCGCGGCCATTTTGCTCGCTTGATATACACCAAAACTGGTATTACGCGACGAAACTATGATGAACGTAAATCAGAAATGATAACGTGAAAATCATGACATGCAAGTCATGTACGATATGACTTACATGCCACGCTCATTGTTCAATTGTTACCGTTTCGCTCGCGTGATATGCATAAAAATTGGTATTACGTGACGCGACTGTATGATGAACGTAAATGAGAGGTGGAAACTGGAAAATCATGACAGGCGAGTCATGTACGACATAATTTACATGCCACGTTCATGGTGCCCTCGCGGCCATTTCGCTCGCTTGATATGCACCAAAATTGGTATTGCGCGACGAGACTAAATGAGAGGTGGTAACATGAATATCATGACATGCACGTAATGTACGACATTATTCACATGACACTGTCATGGTACGCTTCCGGCCGTTTTGCTAACTGGATATATACCAAAATTGGTATGGCATGACACTAGTGCGTCATGAACATAAATGACAGGTCATGCATTGTATATTCCAGAATATACGTTTCATAAGCATGGCATATACCTGATTGTACATGCATGCGTGCATGTCAAATATGCGATATATAGTGAACTAGATGTCATGGCATGATTGACTTCACTTGTCTCCAAGACAAACAAGGCGATGTAGCAGCTCTCTGCCGGCTGCTTCGCATTACATCGATACCCACAGTGCGTGGGATCTGCCGTATTTTTTCAGCATGAAATAGACACACACTTGACACCAAGTGCGTGTCTGTTTCGTGCTTCCTCGTGTCCTCTTTCAGGTACGCTACACCTTTACACCTAATTTCTATACCAAAAATCCCAACGTTGAACACTCATGAATATTTTCCTCGACAGTGTTTTGTGCCAGCCTTACAATAACTTCTTAATTTTCATTTGCACATATTCCAACTTTCTTTGCACGTTATAATTTTTTTATTGGTCCTACGCCTCTTCAATAAATCCGCTGATAGTCAGCACTCCTGTCGTTCAGTCTCTTCCGGTGTAAGTGTCCCATATGGTGCGCTGTTTTCCGACGCTAATTCGCACAAGCTCGATGAGCTGTCGGTCTCTTTGCCGATTAGCAGGTAGTAACCATACAAAGAAAACTTTAAATGAGGATCTATGGCGAATATCTCAGGAACGTGCGGCTTACAACTGACGCTGGTGTGTTCAGCAGTGCCGTAAATGACACGCAACAAATGATTCAGGACTTTAGCCGACGATACATCAAAGCAGGGTTGAAGACCGATATGCGATGATTCCTAAAAATCTGGAGTCATAATGACAAAACATGACTGGCAGTGAGGTGATAAGACATCCTGATCACGAGAAGAAAAGTTCCAGAAAGAACTATAATTGTTCTTGGGTCCTCAGGGCAGACATTACAAAACTGCGCCCAGCACCTTGCCGCTACCCTTGATAGGAAACTTACCGTTTATTGCACACGCAAAAGGGAGTAGTCACTTCTATAGTTTCCGGTGAGAGGGGAAATTATTGTTGAAAAGGTCATGCAATGTGCAGGGCAAACAATATGTGGTCTGTTATACTTACAGGATGGTGTGAAGACGAAAGAACCTCAGGCGGGCATGGAGAGGAACTAAAAAACACGAGATGTAATCCGCCTTTATCATTCCTGTGCCGTTTTGGTGGGGTTTCGGTAGGGGCCGGGACAACCAGTATCGCCAGAACGAAAGCCTCCGAGATGAAGAGGCGTTTCGTGACTTTCCCGCTAGGAGAAAAGCGCATGCTCCGTGTCAACGTTAGAAAGGTGCATTAGGAAATTCGCTGCCGTATGATAGGGAGTCAGTTGGTGTAACGCAAAGGAAATCGGGGAGTACTGAGTGAGGTAGCTTGCTCGCGCAGTAGACACTGAAATCCCCTTGCTGATCACGCGTAACCACGAAGGAAATTGAGAGAGAGAGAGAAAGAGAGAGAAGTAAACTTTATTCTCCGATCAGGCGCGCGTTCTCTTCCCCCAGAGGTGGGTAAGTTCCTTATTCCATGTATCCGTGGGTTGCAGCTGATACCCGAGCCATGTCCACCAGCTGGAGCTGGTCCTCAGGGTTTAGTGACGTCAGCAACACCTCCCACTGGTCTTCCGGAGTTTCTTGGATGCTCTGTTTGTGGCGGGATACATGGGTTGTTTCGGCATCCCCATACCATGTGGTCAAGGGTGTTAGCAGTCTCCGGACAGTATCTGCAGTTTGTACTGAAGTTGCCGGGGCACACTGCGTGGAGTAGTGTACGGTGCGGATAGGTGCCTGCCTGGAGCCTTCTGCAAGTCACTGTTTGCTCTCTAGTCGCCTTTTGTTAGCAGGTGAATAGTGGCGCCGTTGCTTCCTGTAGTGCGCGAGTATTTCTGAATATTCTTTCGATATTCGCTTCTCTACGTTTCCGGAGTCCGAATACCGCTGCGGAGTAGCCTGGTGTGTATGCTCTCGGGCTGCGACATGCGCCGCTCGGTTACCCGCTAGAGATTCTTGGCCCGGTGTCCAGACGATACTTGCGTCTTTGAAGTAGCACTTGAGGAGAACTTGAAGGGCTGATCTGCTAACTGTTCCTTTTAGGAATCTTCGACACGCTTCTTGTGAATCCGTCACGATGGTTACTGACGAAGAACTTGTACTGATTGCTAACGCAATGCCCAGTTCCTCTGCGGTGGTTACATCATTTTCATGTGTCGAAGCAGCAGCGAGCTCTCTACCCGTTTCATCCACCACACTGGCTACATATTTGTTTACCCCTCGGTATTTAGCAGCATCCGTGTACCTTACGCTCTCATTGTTGCTATAGCTCGCTAGCCCCTGCTGTAACAATTGTGCTCGTCCTTGTCTTCTTCCCTTATAATGTTCCGGGTGCATGTCCCTAGGTATTGTACACACATGTATTTTATCCTTGATTTCGGGGGGAATAGACTGGGGCGGAGGTGTGCTTTTTCGACTGTATAGCCAAGGTGCCTTGGAAGTACTTGTCCTGTTTTTGTAAGCTTTGATCTTTCCAGTTGGTTCACCTTTCTCGCTTCATTTAACTCTTCCTAAGTAGTGTGAATCCCCATCTTGGAGAGTTTTGTCGTGGATGTGGTCGGTGAAAGTCCCATGGCAATTTTATAGGATTTGCGGATGAGGATGTTCACTTTGTTATGCTGACCGTTCTTCATGTCCACGTAGGGAGTCCTGTAGGTTATGGTGCTTGTGAGTAACGCTTGAATCATAGTTATGTAGTCCTCCTCTTTCAGTGCATGACGTTTTCTTGCAACCCGCTTTATGAGATGCGTTATTTGCTGAACTGTTCGTTGTAGCTTTTCTAACTCCACTTCACCGGTTCGATCTTTTTGAATAAGAAGGCCGAGGATGCGTAGTGTAAAGATTTGGAATACTGATGCCCCCAAACGTCACTTCAGGATCCGGGATTGCCTGCGGCGGGCGGCCTCGCGTGCGTCTCCGTAATATCAAGAGTTCTGATTTTTCCGGTGCGCACGAGAGACCGCATGTGGCAGGGTATCGCTCAGTGACTCGCACCGCTTCTTGCAGCTGATCCTATTGGGTTCCGGTAGATGCACCTGTGGTCCACATCGTGAGGTCATCCGCATAAAGTGCGTGCTTGATACGTTTCATTTGTCTTAGTTGGTTAGGCAGGGAGCTCATGGCTAAGTTGAAGAGCATTGGTGATATAACAGAGCCTTGTGGTGTCCCTTTAGATGGTAGCGTGAATTTTTCTGAGCGAAGATTTCCTAGTCCTACAGTTGCTGTCCTGTCGGCAAGAAAATTCCGAACATACTGGTGCATTTTCTCCCCGCAGTTGTAAAGATTTATATGGTGAGGGATGATGTCATGAGAGACATTGTCAAACTCCCCTTTTACATCAAGGGCGAGGATGGCTTGCTTGCTGTAAGTGTCTGATTGGTCAATTACTTCTTCTTTAAGTTGTAGAGGACGTCTTGGGCAGAAAATTGGACCTGAAGCCAAACATGGTGTTCGTAAAGTGTCCATCTTCAAGGTACGGGGTGAGGCGATTGAGAACCATATGCTCACAAAGCTTTACCTCAGACGAACTGAAAGGTGTAGAGCGAAGATTATGAATGGCCAAGGGCTTGTTGGGTTTGGGTATTATTCATATTTACGAAACGGCACCACGAAGTAAGATAAAAACACGAAAGAGCACACGAAACACAAGCACCAATATTGGCGCTTGTGTTTCGTGTGCTGCTTCGTGCTTTTGTTTTACTTCGCGGCGCCGTTTTGTAAATATAAATCCTTACCATCTAGCCCAACTGTCAGTCCTACTAAATTGGGTGTTGTAGTTACTTCGGCGTGTTTCCACTCCAGTGGAACTCGCCCTTCTTCCCAACATGTATTGATATTGTCAAGAAGCGAATCAAGTGTTTGACCGTCAAGGTTAAAAAGAATTGCGTTGTTGAAAGATGATAATATTTTGCAGTCTCTGTCATGGGCTCGCCTAGTCTGTCGTGTGCATTCTCTCGGCAACTGGAACAACTGAAAAAGAACATGTCTCAATAAAAGAAATACTGAGGCGATGATAATGAATCAACTTTTCTTGAGCTCAAAATGTATCAGTGGTGCACGCAGGCACCAGAAGGGGTGGTTCCCTAGTTACGGAACACATATGTTCCCAGCAGCTCCTGGCCCCTGAGGCGAAGAACTTCAGCTGTTTAAGGTAACAAATCATTACTTGAAAGCCTCATTGCCTCTTCTAAAGTGATCATATTCTGATTATTAGGAAATAAAATGACGGTACTAATTCCTATCTATCTATCTATCTATCTATCTATCTATCTATCTATCTATCTATCTATCTATCTATCTATCTATCTATCTATCTATCTATCTATCTATCTATCTATCTATCTATCTATCTATTCCGAAACGTATCACACAATGTAAGTACAGTGCCGAAGTCATTGGCGTGATAAGATATCATCAATGGGCCGAGTGCTGAAGGCTAACGGCAACGAAAATTTGGAACGCGTAAGAAGCGTAGATTTTTCGGAGAGCGCATAAAGCAGCCTCCTTGCACAATATTGTCAGAGCCTTTTTACAGATTTCATTGCTCTCAAAACACCGGCCCGTGTTTCGTACACAGCCAGCGCAGGCCGCTGTACGTGCGGCATTGTTTGAAGGGCTAGAGCTACTTGGTAGGATTAGGCTGCCCTGTTAAGAAGCAAGAGTTTCGCTTCTCTTTCCTTTTAACACGAAAGTGTTTATGCAGGGGTTCACCATGGCTCCACTGACGTATTTCCGTCACGGATATGACGTAAAATTTAAAGACTAACATATGGCAAAAGAAAAAATTAGAAGAAAAAGTTCCGTCATCGGGAGTCGAACTTACGACCCCTCGCTCCGCAGCGCGCGGCGCGAAACGATTAGGCCAGAGACGGCACGTTCTTCGCCATGCTAACGGCGAGCTATTTATATGCAGCATTTGCCGGTGGCGGTACTCGAGATCGGTGGTACATCAGCGTGTTTTCGTTATCACTAGCGAGATGGAGCGAAGGGCTCGAAGAGCGCGCTTTAAAGGTCGTCGCCCCACGCGGATGAGCGCGCGCCTTTACAGGGCGCGGTCGCTCGTGCGCGGGCTTATCTCGTGATGGCGGTGGTGTCTACGTCTTGTGCTCTCACCGCAAGTTTGCGTTGAGAGCACGAAGGTCACTTCACTCATTGCAGCGGCCGCTTTTGCGAAAGGAGCGCGCTGCTCGCACAGAAATAAATTATAACTGTGACAGTTCGCGCTCATCCTGTGTATGTTCGTTCCGTGCGCCCTTTCTGCTTGAGCAGCGTGTTCTAAGTTTGGAGCTGCTTGCCGTTCTTCGCGTGATATCACAATTTGTTGCTGTAGCATTCATTCCTTCGCGCTTGGGGCGAAACAATGCACAACATATGCTCAACTACGTCTGTGAAGACATGTTTCACTTTCGTGTTATACTGATTCCTATGACAGAGGGGTCAGCCATGTTTTTCTTTTTTTATTATTCGCGTTTATCGGTCCCAATCGTCATGGTCACGTGCTTAGAAAAGCAACCATGCAAAGTGGGGAAACCACCACAAAGGCAAATATAAACACATTTGGCGACGGTTGCATCGCCGCTGCGCCAAAGTTTGCTGGTGTATTCGATAAACGACAGAAAAATTGATTTTGTTCCCACTTTTTCAACGCGCTTAGGGCTGCTGGTTGGTGCGTTCATCGACAGATGGCGCCGCTAGTAAATATACGGCTGGTAGTGTAAGCAGTATGTCAACAAAGAGCGTTAAGCGAAAAGTCAGAGAGGCGGAGAGGATTTACTGGATGGCAGCTATGGAGAAAAAACCAGCTTTGAGTAACTACCGAAAGGGCAAAAATGAAATAAGGAGGGAGGCATTTTACGACAATTCAATGGGAAGCGCTTTACTGTTTGAAGCGAGATCGGGTTGCCTTAGAACGGGTAGTCATAAAGCGAGATTCAGTAAAGAAGAAGAACAATGCACGTGCTGCGGGGAAGATCAGGAAACGGCGGAGCATGTTCTGATTGAATATGGAGACATCCACCTAGGTGCACGTTTGGGCACGAGCCTACATGACGCCTTGGGTTTTAGAGACAATGGAAAGCTGAACACACCCGCGATTGAAATAAGTAAGAGACGGTTAGAGTATTGGTGGCAGAAAACTAGAGAGAAAGGACAAAAATAAATATTGGGAAAAAAATAAGGACATTCTGCCGTAAAGGGTACAGAATAGAGCTGAAAACTTAAGGTTTTTTTTTTCTTCTGGAGTAAAATAGTTTTAATTGAAGTAAAGACACTAGGCCAACGCTAAAAAAAAGAGTAAAGGTTTATTTTTTCGAGCATGGTGGCACACTTGTCACCGCCCCGTTATAAAGGGGACGCTCATAGCATCCATCCATCCATCCAACGAAAGATTCAGGGACACACATAATGCTAGAGGCCCGTGTACTTCTTGATGTCAGTGAACGTTAAAGAAGTCATTATCCAAACCAGATCACTACGGCGTCTCTCACAGCGTAAGTCACTTTAGGGACGTTGAACGCCACAAACCAACCAACTAACCAACCTTTAGAGGCTGTTAACAAGGAAATGACACGATTGCCAGTCCAGCAGTTTTGCCGAGATGACTTCAGTATTATATGCGACTGACTTGAACCACCATAGCCTCTCTGAGATTTCATTGCAGTAGGCCTTTGATGAGATCCGCCCTTCATCCATTCATTTTCATTCCTGCATTGAATGAAACCATTGCTGATATTCTCTAATATCGCGCAGGTCACATTTAAGTGCTTATGATTAAGGGCAGGATAAACCTGCACAGTCTACTACAGTAGTAAACACAGCACGTTTGCCTTAGTTTTGATTGCCTACAATCTACTGCAACTGCGCAGTTTTAGAGAATGACGCTGGCATAAGAACAAATAGGAAAGACAACAATAACTTCCAAGATAGGCTTTTATCATCTTTTTACATTTATAACTGCTTTCACAAGACGGGTTTCATAATGGTCAAGTGCGCAACGTGTGCCGCCCAGTACATGAGTGCGCCGCATTGCGATAAAGTTTGTTGAAGCCCCTTATCGCCCCTTGTCCTTCCTCTATTCTTCGTTTCTATCAAAAGTGTGCTTGTCTGCTAAATGCAGTACATTATCAAGACACCCCCACCCTCCCCAGAACGGTGTCATAACATAAAACTTCATTGCCTTAGATACAGGGTGTCCGCACAGCAGTGGCCAGCCATGGGCGGTTGGCGTACACCTTTAGGACTGCACTGCCGCGCCTCTTGCAAGACTCGGCAGTAGAGAGCATGTTTTCCCGCTCGCACCATTCCTGTCCAGTCGCATCGTTCTTGTTTACATCATTCGTTTCTTTTTATGCGCGAACAACAACTGGTGCAGGGTAGGAGAAGAGTGCACGGCAGCTATCAGCTGTTTATGTGCCCCCAGACGGCGCGCAAATGACCCGGAGGCTAGGCCTCTTCTTCACATGCAATTTGCCTTCATCCAGCGGGACAAGTGAGCGATAACGAAATGCCACCAGCGCACACCGACTTAGGTACACCTTGCAACGTCATTTGGCCTTGCGTAATGTCTCCGACCTCATTTTGAGGACCATTACCTGCTGGACATTGAGAGAATGTGCGACCAACGCTGTCCTGCACACAGTTCGCTCGGGCGTCAGTTGTGACGGCGAGCTTCCTTTACCTGGGACGTCCCACATCCCAGCGAGGCTTCGTAGACGGCAAAGAGAAGACACCCGGAACAACGCCTCGCAAAGAAAGCAACCGAGAGAGATTTCTCTCTGCCTTAAGGTGCGCATATCTATCGTCACATTTTTTTTTATTTTCTCGGCCTGTATTCTAGACAGTTGTGATGCCCCAGCATGGTAGTCGCAATGTCAGGTAAACGCTTTTAACGTAATGTGGACATAATGGGAACACTTCGCCATCCTGACAGAACGTGTTCTGTCATGTTTGGTACAGAGATCGGTTTCTTTTTACGACATCAATACGCTTGCAGTAAAAAAGTGTCCTCCGCTTCATAGCGAATGGATACCTCAGACCACCGATAACACTGTATCATGTTGCACGCGAGAATATGCCGTTTTTATTGGCTAATTGGTGCTGGCTAGATAGACGTGAGAACGGGCAAACCCCTAGTGATAACTGCTGTCGTTTAAGGCCAGTCGTCCATTAACTTTATTTGTAAGTCGCATTTGACAAAATAGAGCTTTCTGATGATGGCCCATTTCGAAAAGAAGACGTGTCCTTATGACGTGAGATGTTCATGCTACAGCAGCATGATAGCTGACATTATACCATGTATATCTCTCAAATGAGGTCATAGTACTGATGGTTCTCTTCTTGCTCTACCTCTCAGCGTTTGTCATTCGAGGAATGGGTTAAAGAAGGTTTTCTCACATGGCCTAAGCCGCAAAAGAATGCTGCGCCCTTTTACAAGTACCGGTAGAAAGCAGCGAAGCAATAGGTTATCATCGATTATTTCCTTACATCGATCGATTATTTCGAGAATGATCATCTGCTCACGCCAGTAAGTAAAGTCCGAGGAGCTCGTCTTTAATGCACGAAGCTCTGAAGAGGCAGCTAAACACATTTGATTGTGGAATACAAGCTGGCTCAAACCTACACTAGGCAAAGCGTAACATCGGCTACAAAGTATGGCTCGAAGCGTTGATCAGCTCTTATCTTCAGCGTAACCTTTGTACAAATAAAGGCAATCCTTGGTTTGAGCGGCGAAGTACAACGTGAACATCTTGCGTTGGCTTGGCAACACTCCTGAAGACAATGGGTTACAGATGGCAACGACTGCTCGTCGCAGTAGTTAAACTAAGAAAACCAAATAATTGCTGCAATCCTTCCGTTACTGCACGATTTGCTCGAGCGTTTAGCTTTAACAGTACGTTACTCATATATTACCTCTTTCTCATGCAAGTAACTGCTAAGTTGTCGCTTTACTCGGCAGCGCCAGGTAAAAGCGCGATCGTCGGACATAAAGATGTATCGCTCCTTTGTTTATTGCTGTGGCCCACGCTGTCCAAAATGCCTAACAGCTGGTCACCACGCTCCTATATGTCAGAACTGTGGCGAATTGGGCCTGTTGGTTGATCATCTTAAACACTTCACAGCGCAGGAAAACCAGACACAAAGGAAACGACACCAGACAACATACGAGCGCTCGTATGTTGTGTGGTGTCGTTTCCTTTGCGCCTGTTTTTCCTGCGCTGCGAAGTGCTTAACCTATATGTCAATGCTTCAAAATTAATGCTTCCCTGAAAATTGCAGCTAGTGCATGTTGGCATTCCCGTAGTCTTTTTTTTTCATCAAACACCCATAGGAACAAAGTGACGCAGCCTTTTAAAACTTGTTCTTTTTCTTTTACTTCTCTTTTTTTCTAGTCGGAGCAGTGCTTAAATAGATTTCGCTGCACTAACCACACAACTTTGCACATTCCTTGTTTTTTTTTTTCAGGCGATCACGCATCAGGGCATAAAGGCGCGAAGTCGGAGAGACCTCAAGCTCACTTGCAGAAGTGTACAAAGTCCACTAATTCTGACAAGAAAATTTTTCGCTGTTCCTAAGCAAAACTGGACTACCCATCCGGACAAAGCTAGTAACCAGCTGTCAACCAGGTGGAAATAGCAGCGAAACATTTCGAGTTTTGTGGCGTCTAAGTACTGCGGAAAACCCACGGATCTTCACTAAAAGCCAAGCTCGACGTGTAACAAATTGCTCTACTAGCAAATTAAAAAAAAAGGAAAGCATTGTATTGAATGACACTGGGCTATCTCACAGGACAAACGTCCGAGCCAAGAAGGAAGAAAAAAACACGTGACTTCAACGTACAAGCGGCAAGTACCCACACAGAACGAGTTGCAAGGAGACCGGCAAAATCGCTCGCGTTTGTAAGGATTTTCGCAGAATCGAGATAATTAAAGCAAACTGAAACATAAGAGAAATTTGTCCATAGACACGACTGAATCAATAAATGTCCACTGCGTGACACTGATGCATGCGAAATAATTTACTGACAATTTGGTGTAACCTGTAACATGATTACGGACGCCAGAATAGCCCAAATCAAATGATCTTGAAACACACACGAAGAACCGGACTTGAAGAATCTAGCTTACAACAGAGAGGTTACGAGACCACGGAAACAAACCCTGCGACGTACGAAAGCTTGCTGCGAGAACGAAGGCATCGAGACGGCATTGACAACGACACTACAATAGGTACCGTAAGGGTCGAGAGAAATCAAAACGAAGGTCACAAGGTACCCATTTTTACTGAAGACCACACCTCACGTACGAACCGGGGAACACACAACAACAGCTGTTCGAACTTATAGACAAAGATGGCGGCCCCTCACTTCGTAGCCCTGGACTACGTAGTCCTCGTGAGTTTCATGGCGCTGTCGGCGGGCATCGGCATCTTCGTAGCGTGGCACGACCGCCGGGCGAAAGTCCAACAAGCACTTCTTAACGGGAAACAGGCAACTCAGCTGGCTTCCCGTGTCTTTGTCGATGATGGCCAGCTATCTGTCTTCCATCGGTATTCTTGGACAGCCGTCGGAAGTGTTCCTGCGTGGTTCGATGCTATGGACGAGCGCCATATCTTCGACCGTGTCCATAACCGTCGCTGCGTTCGTCTTTCTACCCATGTACTACAAGATGGACATCACAAGCATCAACGAGGTTCGTCTTTGTCTTATTTGCATTGGTCTTTTCTTTTTCTTTCTAACGCGAATCATTCTATAGCAAGTAGGTCGAGGTTATGGAGTTTTCAGTCTCCTGTAAAAAAAGCGTCATTTTTAGAGCCATAATTAAGGAAAAGACATTCATGAAGTAATTAACGTTTAAATCTGAGCCAGTTGCTTCATCGCTGAAGGGTACCAGTGGAGAACAAGGGGACAAGGTAAGAAGAAACGGACAGCACATACACCCAAAATGACTCGCAAAATCGCGAAGCGTTCCACATTTTCCCAGCGTCTGTCCTATCCATTTCTTCTCCTGTCCTTGCGTTCTTTCCGCTGGCACCATTCACCTTCATTCATGAAGAAAAGTAGGGCATAAGAACATATCCTGTAAAGCTGTCTGCAAGAAGATATAACTGGTAGATTAAATAATTTTGAAAGTGGAGCTCCATTAGGAAGTCGTTACGGAAGTGAGAAGTAAGATATTCCTGGACCAACACTGACTTTTATGTTCGCTAGCACTCGAAAACGTTCGCTAACTGTTGTCTAAAATTGACTGCCGTTGCCGGTGCATGAGGGCAGGGGTCTCGGCAGCGCGATTCGAGCGCGTGCGTGTGGACGTCATAAAATTCTTGAGTCGTGTTTATTATCACCACATGCAGCAGAATGGCGATAACGTCGTGTGATTTAGCGGGCTTAATTTCACTGCGGCGCAACACACCGTGGCAACAGGGTTCCTCGTCGCCATGGTAGCATTCCTCATAGGTGTCGGCCATTTTTCGCGTTGGAAGACGGGGACACCATGTAGCCTGCATGAAAGCTTCGTGCTTTTTTTTTTTACTGAATGTGTGTCATAGATGGCAAAATTACTTTGAAAAGTACAAACCTAATCACATTTCTAACTGCTTTTCTAGAACTTGCTAAAATGTATTTAAATTAATAATATCTGGGGTTTAACGTCCCAAAACCACGATATAGTTATGAGAAACTCCGTAGTGGAGGGCTCCAGAAATTTCGACCACCAGGGGTTCTTAACGTGCACCTAAGTCTAAGTACACGGGCCTCAAACATTGTGCTACCATCGAAAACGCAGCCGCCGCGGCCGGGATTCGATCCCGCGACCTTCGGGTCAGCAGCCGAGCGCCATAACCACTAGGCCACCGTGGCGGGGCGTATTTAAATTACAAGTTACAGGTGTCCGAAGTTAATGACATTACTATTACTTTCGAAAAGTAGTGACATCACTTTAAAATTACTTCAAGAAAGGTTTCAACGAACGTTATTCAAGGATTCATGTTCGGATCTTGCGCGGTTTTTTGGTGGGCCTGTCTCTTTCGCACGCTTCAGGTTGGGCGCTCACATTAACTTGTCGGTTGTTTTACTTTGCTTTTCTGGTGAATTTTCAATGTCACAAAGGAAGCGGACATGCTACATTTTAGTTAAAAGTAATTGGGAAACTAATGAGTAACTTTCTTGAAATTACTCGCTCGAAGTAATCCATTACATTTCTCATTACAGCAAACAGTAATTTAATTACTATGATTATATTACTAAGTCTGACGTGTCGGGACTACCTCAGTCACACTGCAAAAGGTGGACATCTAACGTCGCTCGTGACTACATCCTACAGCTACTTTTAGTGCGCTGTATAAGCAGCGCTCTGAGTAACGCGTAATTGAATTTTGTATGTAGTCCAAAATGGCAGTTATGTGAGCTCAAATTCATTCTGTAACACGTCAAAAATACTTGCGTGAATTGCATATTACCCCTACTTACATAATGAGCAACGCAAATAAAACACAAGGTACTTGTCATAAGCGATTTTCACCTGCGCACACTATGTCATACTTTCCCGCAGTGCGTCATCTCTGAAAGCGTGGCGCAGCTTCGTGGCAGTAACACTCGTAGTGCCGTGAAGTTGCAGTGCGGGAGCGGTAGTTGCTGAGCTTGCACAAAGAATATGTTTCCGAAGCTTTGAGACTGGCCGCTTTATGCCATGTTTACGTCACCTTTACGCCTGGATTGGAGTGGTGAATTTTCGTGCTTGCCACGTGAGTGAATGAACCGCAATAGCGCAACGCATTCACACTCGCTCCGGCACGATGAAAATGGTTGTATAAGCACCCTAATATGTATAGCTTGTTACGCCTCAAACGGTTTAGCTTGTGCATTAGATACTTACATTTTCAAATATTTCCGTGTATAATGGTGCAGATGTTACGCACGCGTACTTTTTTCTTCTCTCTTTAGTCCGATGGTTGTAATTGTGGTGTGGCATTTGCGCGGAGGCAAGTTATACGGGTTCGAAAGTACGGTACTTCCAATCTAAGTCGGCAAAAAAATGTGCAGCTCACTCAGACTCACTCAAGAAATATATTTTACGCTCAGGACTCACATCGGACTCAGACTCACCAGAATTTTCCTCAACCGGACACACTCGGACTCAGACTCACTAAAATTTTTCTCACCCGGACACACTCGGATCCAAGCTCACCAAAATACTAATCACCCGGACTCACTCAGACTCAGACTCACGGGTCGATCTGAGTCTGAATGAGTCTGAAGGAGTCGACTCATGAGTGAGTCTGCCGACCTATGCTTCCAGTACACCGGTTCTTATCAGTGAAGCGAAGGGAATACTTGGGGAGGGCTCCGCCTCTCCGTATTTGTTGTTGCAAGGAAGTTAGATTTTTCAGACGATTTTTTAGCAAGCGTGCACGGATGCTGGGACAGTGGCATGGTGTCTGATACAGTAAAGGTATTATGTAAGGGCTGAGAGGCAAGCAATAACTGTAAAACAAGATACCCAAAGCGAAAGTTAGAGTTTATATTAATCGGTTATCTGTACTAAAATGCTGTGGTTCTTGCAGAAGCACCAGCTACTTGCGTTCTCTTACTTCTTATTTATGTCAAAGCAGCTTGCCTTTACCAACTGAGCGCACCTAGAGAGTGATAGCGGTGGCCTGTGGCACCCGTTCTCAATATTGCCCTTTCAACAGATATTACGTAACCACCGTAAGTCTTATAAATTGCCCACGAATGTTCAAACCGGAAACGCAACGCACACCTCACTTGACTTACGTGAGCTGAACCGGCGAACTCGCAAAGATAAAAAAAAAATTCGGCAGATCCCACGCCTTGTGGGAATCGGTTTCATGCGAAGCAGTCAGCGAGTACGTCTATGCTGTATTTTATGGCTTTGAGCCAAGCCTTACGAGGTGAATCGACGTGTTTCTGGAAGTACAGTAGCTGGGTGCACATCGTAAGCTTACCAGGCACGTCGACAACACTGGCGTTTAAAGGGTAACTTATGGTCTGACGTAACGTCAGCCCTTACGTTGGAGTACATACGTTAGTATTATCGAAACTAAGTGCACTTTATGGTGCAATCATCTGAATATCATGCGTAACTTTCGTTAATGTATTCCTCCGGGGTCGAGCAATGCTTCAATATAGCTTGCTGAATCATAGCAACACAAATGTAAAGTTTATTAGACTGCCATAAAAGCGGAGCCAACGCTGGAACCACGGACGTTAATCTGATATCACGCCTGTATCGTAGCAGTACATATGTAGTGTTTATTGCTTTCTTGTAAAATTAGATGGCCACCACCACAACCACAATGGACGTTGCGCCGACATTACACCTGCATGGTTTTTCCAAACCAGTTTATAGACCTGGCGTGGCTCTGTGGTAGAATACCTGATTGCCACGCAGAAAGCTTGGGTTCGATTCCATTCGTCGGGTCAACGCTGCCGATGTCGGTTTTTCTTAACGCTCTCGCACTTAAATTAGCAATGTCTGTTTTCGCCGTTCCTGGGTAGATATAAACTGTCAATCACCTCTGGCGCATACCCGTACACCGCGGCCCGTGATAAACGGGTATGTGCCGCACGTGTGTGGAGGAAAGGGTTTGACGACGTACTCGACAGATAGATAGATAGATAGATAGATAGATAGATAGATAGATAGATAGATAGATAGATAGAAACGCTCAAAGTGCCAAAGGTTCGCTAAGACATGCTTCGCATTTAAAACAGTGGCGCTTATAGATAGATAGATAGATAGAAACGCTCAAAGTGCCAAAGGTTCGCTAAGACATGCTTCGCATTTAAAACAGTGGCGCTTATAGTGCTTCAACCGATTAATAACCAACAGCAAATCTCGAACAGTGCATGGTCATTTGAGAAGTGCGATTATTAAACAACGTAAAGCTCACTGCATCGATTTCAAGAATTTTGGCGAAGGTCTGTGACGCAATCAGCAGCTCTGACGGGGTTTACAGGCTATGATTATAATTTAGAAAAGGCGAAGCAAACGTCATATAAAAGGCAATGCTGTTTGTTTCAGTACCTGGAGAAGAGGTTCATGTCAACGGTCATCAGAAATATCGCATCCGTCGTCTTTATAATGTCAACGGTAAGTAAATCTTGCTTTCCCGTTATATGCAGCTTTTCGAGAAAACAAATCATTCTATTTTGTCGTGAGCTGTGTTGCAGTTTGCTGATAATTTATGTTCCCATTCCAATTTTTCGACTTCGTTATTTGTTAAGTTGAAATACGTAAGGATGGTCCCTACAGGCCTATACATGCTGCAGCTAGGAACTACGCCGGATATAGTACTCCCATTGTCAGGGTCACCCTTGATGAATTTTTTAACATACCCTATGGCAGTGGATGTCAAATGGAGGTCCGCAAAACCCACCCTCAAAAAAAAAAAAAAAAAGAAACACGTTTTTGGAGGCCCACTATGTCCCGTGAAAGCGGTCCCTTTTGATTTTTTGGTATGCTTCACCGCATAACAACTAAGCATTGTGGCGGATCTGACTTATCTTTCCCCTTCTACATGGGATGGTTGTAAAGTAAAGCTTTGGTTGCAGTTTGCTGCGACATATGCGCACGAGCCTGGTTTTTCCACGCTTGCATATTTGAAGAGCAATCATAGCTAGAAGCGGATTCAATGCTGCACAATTTCATGACAATCTACTGAGATCAAACTGGCGTGGAACATTATTTCAATCATTCTTTGCCAGGGAGAAATAAAAGGCGCCTAGTTCACGCTGCATGTTGTGTTAATTTATGACCCCCCCCCCCCTTTTTTTTTTCTTCTCTCACTGGTCTTGTCACTTCCCCCGGTTCACGAGGGGTCCTCGAAAGATCCATGTCTGAGAACCACTGCCCCAGGAATAAGGCCGAATAACTGGGCTATCAGTCAGTACTAGTACCTGATCAGCATGGGTAACATCGGCCGTAATGGTTTTCGGACTTAACTTTCAACCAGTTGCAGCGGTGGCTGTGACGCAGCTAGAAAGAAAGCAATGAGATACTGCTCCCTTGCCGCTTGCGGAGCAAATAACATGAATTTGAATGAGAGTTCTTAGGGGTGTGCATGCGCCCATGGTACCCGGGAGTCAACAGCGACTCGACGGTAATTCTCCAGGTACATAAAGCTGTCAATGTGAGACAAAAAAAAAACTATCAATATTTCCCATAATCTCTTTCCGTTGTTTATACGTTAATGTTTGACGAGCGAGACCAACCTCATGCCTATACGGGACGATTGTACAAAACTCGTAACTTG
Organism: Rhipicephalus sanguineus; assembly: GCF_013339695.2. Taxonomy (NCBI): domain Eukaryota; kingdom Metazoa; phylum Arthropoda; class Arachnida; order Ixodida; family Ixodidae; genus Rhipicephalus; species Rhipicephalus sanguineus. Next base: position 99,321,975 of record NC_051181.1, read on the forward strand.
ATTTTGCAGCTTCTTTACATGGGTGTTGTGCTCTATGGCCCCGCACTAGCTCTTGGGTCAGGTAAGATTCACGCGTACATTTTTCTTATCTTATAACAGCGTACGCGCACACACAAACACACAAACACACACACACACACACACAGAAACAAGCACGCGCACACACACGGCGTGTGTGTTCTTCGCTAGTACTTGTCTGTTGCGTTGTTCTTATATTTTCTAATGTGTCGTACAGTTTGAAGCAACGATAGTTTTCGGGTCTTTTGTGTTAAACTACCTAAGTCCCTAACTTTCGACGTAGGCTTTCCGGAAAAACATTTATGTGGCCGCGGTTCCTTCAGTAAAAAAGTTTCAACCTTAGCGCTGTTTGGCAGGACGAAGCTTCGTCAAATTTGTTAATTTATATGTCGCATTGTTTGTTTGTTTGTTTATTCTTGCTAATCTCCCTGTGACTAAGCTGTTCTGTCCCCTTCCCCCTACGAATTTTTGTGCGAGGTAAATACCGATTGATTGATTGATTGATTGATTGATTGATTGATTGATTGATTGATTGATTGATTGATTGATTGATTGATTGATTGATTGATTGATTGATTGATTGATTGATTGATTGATTGATTGACTTCTTGCTTGCTACACTTCTTGCTTCGTCATGCAAATGGACTGTCAAAGTCATAGGTTATTTGTCTTCTGTCTCTGTTTGCCATCTTGATTCTATGCCACTGCGTGATTCATTTTATAAGAACAACCTTAATAATCTCTCTCCGGGTTTACTAGAAAGTTCTAGAATGTTCGGACAGCTGATCGGAGACGGTGTTAGTCATAATATCATTAGCTGCGCTCGTTCTATAACAAAACTTTTGAGATAAATAATCGACCTCTCTGCGATGGTGCGCCACTTGCAAACACTCTTGCATCTTATTTAGGCAGCATGATAATGCTTGCGAATCCAAATGCACCACATCGTTTATCTTACAGTGACCGGCATACCGGTGTGGTCATCGATCCTTCTGAATGGCGTCGTGTGCACCTTCTACACCGCCATAGTAAGTGCTGGCGACCACCTTGATACTTTCTGGAACCTATTTATTACACACAAAAGCGCACAGTGACTCTGCGCACATTTCAAAGAGCTTCTGTTATTCAGAACAAGAGTAGAGTTTCGTTAATGCTGAAAGCTATTACTCTAGTTACATTGCTCACGTACTTTTTATTTGAGCTTGTAAAATCAAGTATAAGTAATTCGGCCTTACGCCCTTTTTTTTTCACGTATTCTCACTCCGTGATTTCTCTGCCCAAACAGAGCATTTATCGACAAAACGCTGTCAATAATAATAATAATAATAATAATAATAATAATAATAATAATAATAATAATAATAAATAAACTGTCCAAAGCAACTTGGCCGTCAACGTGCTTCTAGGAATACTGTCACTGTACTGGGCCTTCATTCTGCAGGTCTTCAATCATGCAAATTATTTGCATGCTTGAACTTCCTGATGCTATTATATATATATATATATATATATATATATATATATAATATATATAATATATATATATATATATATATATATATATATATATAATATATATATATAATAATAATATATATATATATATAATATATATATATATATATGTATATATATAGATATATATATATATATATATATATATATATATATTATATATATATATATATATATATATATATATATTATATATATTCTAATATATATATATATATATATATATATATATATATGAGCATGATCAGCGCGACGTGTCGAGGGCTGCGTATATTAGAACAGTAGAAATCGGTAGAGGTCAATTGGAATGCTCTTCCCATAAATCAAGTCACGAAGTCACCGTGAAGATCGCTGTGAGTTGATTTGCTGGGCGGAATGTGCTACGAGTCATCTTACTGCACGAGGTGCTTGAGTGCGATGGGGTTACGAATGAAACTACGCATCCGAAAATCACAGAAGGATACTTGAATGCAATCTATGCAGTTCGCATTATATAAAAATAAAATGACAAGAATATGTGGCAATGCCTGTAGTTAACACGAGGCCGTACAAGAACCGCGCAACACGCAGGGTGGCATCAAAGCTGTCATCTGGACGGACGTGGTTCAAATGGTGCTCATGTTCGCCGGCTACATCATGGTCATCGCCTCGGTGAGTTGGCGTCAATGTTTGACGTGATGTTTTCGTGGAACTCCAATGCGTTTGGCATTCGGAGTTATTAGTAGTATAGTCACCACAGTTGCTCTTTCCTTTACGTGCAGTAAGAGGGCCGCATGATATAAGAAATTCTCGCGAAATTCCGTCCATTTCTCAAGATCAGCATAGCTTCTTAGATGTGACCGATTCTGTCCAAATCGCCGGCGCTGATTCGCCCGAGCCGGAGGAGTGACAAAATTGGTTAAAATAAACGACAGAAAATGCCACTTTCTCAGTGCAAATTATGTGCATAATCCTCGTGTAATTAACACTGAATCAGTGATGCCCGCTCTTGATTGTTGAGATTTTTTTTCCGTATGGCTTGAACGCGTTGAAATATGAATTCGGGGATAAAATGGGAAAAACAAAACTGACAATGAGAGACGTGAGTTGGGCTAGTTGGTGCGTGTTAACTGCAGACATGACTGAATAGCGCAAAACCAAAGACAAGGTAGAGACGACAAACAGGACGGAGCGCCTGTCCGTCCTGTTTGTCGTCTCTACCTTGTCTGTGGTTTTTTGCGCTATTCAGTCATGCCTGCAGTTAACTGACAATGACTTTCAATTGGAGGCGCCGCCTGCAAGAAACTCATACATAACGTATGGCCAAAACAACGACTGCTGGAAAGAGGTACAGATTAAATGTAAATAAGAGAGAGAAAAGAAAACTCCGAGGATGCTTGAGCTTCGCTTTCGAGTCTAGAACGCGATAGCGTAATCGGAGCGTGTTCGTATCGCTTTCCCATCGCTAGCCTGGCTTCGCTTCTCGGTCGACACCTAAACCGTGCCGCGAGGAAAGCCAAAGTGCGGACACCCTCCTGGTCCAATATCCATGCATGCAGCGCGACGAAACACGACCACACGTAGGGCCGATGCCGTTTAAAAGTGCGTCCGCGGGCCCTTTGCACCTCTCGCGGGTGTTATTAAGCCGCTGAAGAACCTCCGAGATGTGCGTACCACCAACGCTAAATGGCGTATATAAATAGCTCGCCGTAAGTATATATGCTAGTAGGCGTGCGCACGGGGGGCAGGGGGAGGGCCGCCCCCCTAGTCACCGAAGTGGTGGAGGGCGCAAAATCTGCGCCATACATTGATTAGTATGGAAGGGGGGGGGGGGCTGCGATGAACCTTCGCCACCCCTGATAGGGAATCCTGCCCACGCCTATGTATATGCTAGAGTACGTATGCGGGGTGGCCGAGCGGCTAAACGCATCGCGTCGCAGGTTCGAATCCCCGGTCCCACTCGAGCCGAAGTTTTTTTTATTGTTTGCTTATCTGTATCCACCTCGAACTTTCACTCACGGACAACGCTGATTTTTCGCTCACAACCAAAGACGCCGCCGCCGACCCCGACACCAACATCGGAATTTCTGTGAAACGAGCTCTTGAACGCTATCGCGTTAAAAGGAGAGGTGAGGAGGTTAACCAGACGCAATCCCAGTTCGCTACCTCGCGCTGCAATAAATGGACAGACGTGTGAAAAGGTCGATAGAATGGAAGAGCGAGAGACAGCGCTAATCCCGCTCACAGTCGTCTACGGGCGGTTGCAGAGAGCCGTCAAAGCCTTCGCTGTCTTCCGTGCCATTGATGCACATGGCCACGGTCCAAGAATCTTGGCCGCTGAAGAAGGTCTCGGGTTCAGACGGCTTAGTCCTATCCGGAGCGCGTATCGCTGAGTGTCATAACGAGCGCAAACGCACGCGACGTGTTCTAAGGCCTATTCGGTCCTTCAAGATTTGCACGTAGATCTGTCCACCATTTCTATGCGAAGCGAGTGCCTCCTATATCTTCGCAGGCAGCATAATATAGCGGCAAAGCTTGTGGTCGTAGTCCCAGCTTCAAAGAATGATCGAGTTCCTCAAATTAAAATAGACTCATTTCATCTAAGCGTTTTCACTGTTGCCCGCATGGTACGAGTAAAATTAGAAGTTTTGGTATTGCTTTAATTGATCGTCTTCATAGTTAACCTCATTGCACTCCTGTACTTCACTTCTTTTTTTCTATTGTGACACCGTCCATATGAAAAGAGCCAGTGAATGTCCTTAAATTCTTTTATTGTTCAGTCTCTCTTTCGTTTCCCTTTAATTTTAGATCAACACAATTTGCTACTGTCAAAATGTCAGCTCCCATCCACGCACCCACAACAGGAGGTGGTGTGGAGAACTAATATAGGCAACTCTTATGTTAGCGGACGTTTCTACAGCTATACACTGAATATAATAATTACGATGTGCTGGGAAAACAGGATGCGATACTTTCTCGGACTTTTGACATTCATATGCGTTGTTTCATTCACAGGGTTTGAAGCATTTGGGAGGATTTGGAAATATGTGGCAGATCGCCAGCGACGGAGGCCGAGTCATATACACCAAGTAAGATCATAAGGTGCAATGTCGCAGAATATCTACATCGCCCCCTCACCCCTCCCTCCTCCCCCCGCACGCACGCACACAGACACACACACGCACACACACGCACGCACTCACGCAGCAGTTTGCAGATATTGCCACATACATGTGTACACAAACGCATGGCGCACACGCGTGACACCGCATAAGGTTGACTCAATATGCGAATATGAGTTGTCGTGACTGGCTGCTCTATGTGCCCGGTGGCAAATTCAATTCCACCGTCCACACCACGAACAACCGTGTGTGAAACACTTTGCGTGAAAAAACAAAGAGAGAAAGCCAGATACATTGAAATACTCGTGGTGCAGCGCTTGTGCTGTCAGACAAAAGCACCACTGATTTCCAGAGTCTGGGCAGACTCGTTTCTCAAATATCCCTTCGTTTATTATGCCAGCGTCACGTATAATCGGCCACTTCCACTTCATAAATGCGATAGCATGTGTTAGCGTAACCTCCTCACCCCTTCCTTGATATCTGTAAAAGATCACGTTGAATGGTGACCGGCATCTTGTCTGCCGTCCGTATTTTGTCGCATACTGCCAGGACTGATTAGTACTGGCTAATGTGGTTTAGTAATTACTTATGTTGGCTAATTGTTGGCAGATGCAAGCTAATGCTGGCTTACTATTCGCTAATGTGGGATAATGTTACCATATCTCGGCAGAATGATGGTCATTGTTGCTCAGCGCTTGCTGTCTGCTGTTTTAACAGCAGCATTGTCTTCACTGAACCGCTAATTCAATGATGCGGTCTCATATACATAGACAACGACCTGTGTTTATTCTGCCTCAATATTTCTCTCAGCTTCAGCACGAGCATGTACGACACATACACCACGTGGAACGTGCTGTTCGGCTACACCGTCATCTGGATGGTCACCTACTGCGCCAGCCAGACGCAGGTGCAGCGCTACTCCAGCATGAAGTCGCTCGAGAGGGCGCGCAGGTTGGTAGCCCCTCACCCGTGCTTCTGTGTGCTTCGTTTCACCTAGGCACTCGGTCAGTCATGTGTTATGGAAAAACTTGCGACCGTTGATGGTAACGTCGACGAAAGATTAAGTCGCGAACAGTATCCAGCAAAGCGGTCAATCTTGAACGATCTGCACCATTCAATTGATCGTTTTCATCGATTACACCTGTTCTATTAATCTCTTTTCGTACAAAAGTATCGCGAAAATTTTGAAATTGTATACCCAATGAGGCGTATGAGCAGCGACTTTGCTACTGCGGTGAGTGAGAGTGGTTGTCAACAGTACCTCCTAGTGCACAGAGATTGTCTATAGACTCGCTCCGCGGCATCCCTCACATGACTTTCGTCGCATTTTGTTCTCGGAGGTCGCAGAGGTGCGGACGCCCGCTCCGCAAGCTGTCTTAAATGTCCCAACTCCTCTCACTGCTATTCTTTTTTATTGCGATAACAATTATATGGACACTTTCGACAGGTTTTTGCCGTCGCCGTCATTTTCCGTATAAAGTCCAAATTGATCGCATCGCCACCCGCATCGTATGTTCTACCCGCGAGTAAAAGCTCGCGAGCGCTGGTGGCCAACGCGGCTGAAGCAGATATGAAACGAGTGGGCCGTCTCCGTCGCACGGAGAGCGCATGTGATAAGATCACCCCGCGTGCGAGGCCTGCCATCGATTGCTCCTGAAGCAGAAAGTAAACCACCTGCCCGTCTTTCATAAGGAGCATGAAGGGACGCCAGGGGAGGTAGGGGGAAAGGATGTATCGCTCGAAGGGCGTTGGCGCACGCGCGATATATTGACAGCCATCAGGAAAGGGCTCGTAAACTTGCTATGCTCTTAACGCTTACTTCGAGTATAGAGAACTGACAGCACGAAAACCGCCTCGGTCCCTGGACCAGCCGTATTGACTAAAACGAGCGTTTTGTTGAGTTACGCGATATCGGATCCAAAAGAGTTAGCTGCCAGCCTTACTTCGTGTGTCATTACAATTTGTTGATATCGCATTCATTGCTTCGCATTCATTGCTCTTAAGTGAAATTGATTTTTTTCGACCCGATTTTCGATTACGCTTAGCCGTCTTCTATTATGGGCTGCAGAAATTATCGCCTCTTTCTGTTTGAGAGTTCTGATGCAATCTTTGAGCGTGTTGAAGTTGTCTCTGCGATTTCGGCGTGAGCTCCACCTAGCGACGGGGCGCGTTGCGTTGTCTCCGTTGCTACAGCAGCTCTATCTGGTGACTATAGCAGAATCACTCTAGGATGACTGAAATATAGACCGCCGCTCCCGCTAGTTGTGGATATTGCTTGCGATCAGTGCACATATCGCGGGATCGAATCCCGGACACGGCGGCCGCATTTTCGATGGAGGCGAAAATGCTTGATGCCTGTGTACTTAGATTTAGGTGCAGGTTAAAGAACACCAGATGGGCAAAATTTCCGGAGCCATCCACTACGGCGTCTCTCATAATCAAATCGTGGTTTTGGGACGTTAATCCCCAGGAATTGTTATGTTAATATTTCGCACCGAAAGTACTCCTCCTCGCGACGCGCGCTCTACGCCGGATGCGCCATGTTTTCTTAGTTCGTAGCTTAAATGTATTTTTCAAACTTAATAAAATGATTGATTACACTCGAATAAGTAAACTTTATTTTTACTCATTTAATCAGCATTCGTCCGTGCTAATGTTGATGTGTAGCCCACTGCGACTCAGCCTTGCCGCGAGCTTGGCATAGGGTCCCGGAAGAGTAGATGCGGGACCCACAAAAAGGGCGAGGGCCTGACTCCGCTTTCTTCCACTTGCCGAACTTCACCAATGCTTATTTGCGACAGTGCGACAGCTACTAGAAAAAAGAGCTCTTGGTACCCTTGGGGGAGGCGGTGGGAGATAGCCGTACGCGCGCTGTCGAAGCGCGCAATGAACGTGTTGTCGCCCGGAAGGCGAACCAACGCGAAGGCTGTCAGGGGTATGTCTTTGTACTCCGCGACGGTCACAGCCTCGTACGTCCTACATCTTTCTTCAAGTTCTTCAAACTGTCCCACCAACTCGGCTGTATTGTCGTTGCGATCTGCGCGACAACCGTGGATATGCTGCGCCGAGTCGAAGTCGTGCCTCTTTGTGCGGATCGCATTAGACCTGTCCATTGGAGGTCGCTCCAGCTGCAGGGTCACGTACACCGCCTCGGAGACCGCGTTCTCGTGCACGGCGACGTCGCAGCGATCGCCGGGAAAGTCCAGTCGTCGGCGTAGCTGGGACGCAGTCGGAGGACGCAGGCCGGAATCTAAGCGGAAGATCCGCAATGGCCGCTCCTTGCAATTCGCCGATTGCTCGCTCTGGGGAGCCGTCGGCATGCTAAGGCAGCGAGGGCGGCACGCCGGTCCGTAGTTTCATCCACCGCGTTGAGCGACGTCCGGTGAAAGCTTCTCGAGTCACTCGTTCACACCTTCAGCACGAACACCAGGATAGGGTCCTCCTGCTGCAGGCGAACTCTCCAGACGCAAGCTGTAGACGAACAATGATGATGATGATGATGATGATGATGATGCTCATCTGTGGTGCCTGTCCTTCTCCTTCGTCTTCTTCTTGTTCCTCATTAGCAGTGAATACCTACTACGAAGTGGCACCAACCCCGAAGTGGGTTGCGCCAAGTGTCTAAGGAACAACAACAACCTACTACGAGGGAATAATTTGCCAATCAATTTTCACGGATATGACGATGAACGGTTAACCGACGAAAAGTTTACCGGAGAACAATTAGTCGTCAACGATATTCACCTTTTATTCGTTCGACTTAATCGATTTAGGCTCCTTGATTAATCACTTTCCAGACACCAGTGGAGCGAAAATTTTAGAATCACATACAGAATGCGCAGCATGTATGTGATTTCTTCTTTTGTTGTTCTTTTTCAATCTCTCCCCATTTTGCTTGTTGTTGCTGCTGCCGGCTTCTGCTGCTGCTGCTGCTGCTGCCTATCTGAATAGGTCACACATAAAAAAGCTCGCAGTAGATTCAACGAGATCATACCGAACTTCCGTTACGCCTCTTTCAGCCCCCAATTACTCCCGGTATTCACATCTGGTATCATAATTTCAATTCTGCTTTCCGCTTCTGGTCTGCATTTAACTCATTTCTGATCTACACTTCATTTTCGGTTATATCCTATAGCTAAGGAAAGCTTCCGAGACGAGTTCGGTCAGAAATTATAGGCAAAACGTTGGGAATATCTTACCCCGTAAAAGGAAGTAGGGGAAGAGGCACAGGAAGAATGTGACACCGACTGCATCTGAACGTTGGGTTCAATACGAAGATGCGAAAGCGCTTTGTTGTATGTCAATTCTAATAAGGTCGTTGCATCTGCTGTATACAGTGCTTAAACCGCTACACATGAACCATAGCCTACGTTTAAGTCACGGTTATTGTTACACCGTGGTTGAAGTGCTGTCTTATAGAGTCAAGAATAGAAAGCTTCCTTTTTTTAGAGCGATAGCTGTACTCCTCTAGCTACAAACCCAGCAAACGCCTGGTTCCACAAATCCGACGTTTCCCCAAGGTCAACGGCGGCCGAAGAGCTTCAGAGAAACGCTAATTCAGGGCGTTCGCGAAAACGAACAGCGGCCCAAGCGTGGCCTCCGCCATCGGCACCGGCTGTGCGCCGCTGTCGGTGCCGATCACGGAGGCCACGACCCAAGGCTAGTCTTTCGTGCCACCACCGCCAGAAGCGCTGGCTGCATCCAAGTTCACTGCGCGTTCGCGCCGAGAGCGCCGACGGCGTCTAGGGGCACCTGTGCGTCGTCTTGTGATACAAAATACCGACTCACTTGTCGCGACGTGTAGTTGAAGCGTGTAGACTCCTCGTCATCCTTCCCTAAATCACGGCATGTTTAAATATCTGTGAATCAATGATCTTGTCTTTTCGCAAAGTAAGCACGAACGAGTTATAACTCGACAAACTAACTTGATTTAACCGCGTTCAACCACGCCAATGTTTCTTTTTTTTGGAATGTTTGCGCTGAGTGTAAGCACGGCTGACGCACTCACGTTGAGTGTGTGTTTGCATGTTTTCCTATAGAGCCCTGCTTCTCAATATCCCTGGCGTTGCTGCAAACCTGCTCCTGTCCGTGCTGTCTGGACTTACCATCTACGCAGTGTACGGTGACTGCGACCCTAGGCTCACCGGAGACATCAGCAAGGCGGATCAGGTCACGCTCAGTTTGGTTTCCCTCTCACGTTCTCCTAAACGATAAATTAACGTTCGATGATTTTAGCAAAATCATTCTACTCTAAATAAAGTGCTGCTATACATCTGGGTCAATACTGCACTCGTTTACCTTAAAGTAGCCCGCGCGTGTCAATCGTTCATGGCGCGTTCGAAGAAAGAGAAGTTGGTCATTGCAGAAAAGTTGCTGGAAGGCTATGTCAGCCATGCGCCGCACCCACAAAGAATGGTTCTGGCCCTGGTACGTTGAAGCAGCACGCCTTTCGAGGGTATCGTCCGGCATTGTTAGGTACTAGCGAATAACACAGAATGCAATATAATAACGATTTAGTCGACATAATCTGCAAGAATCAGTCCTAGCAGGAAGATCAAACTGTTTTTTGTTAGTGTCGAGGTGGAGTAGCACGAGTCAGATGTTTTAATTAGGTTTTAGTGGTAGAAAGCAATTGTAGAAATTGCATAATACGCATAGTGTGCACAATCGGACTGCAGCATCGGTGAGTTGAGAAGAACAGCATCCAAAAAAGGTTTAAAGAGCTTTCAAAGTCGAAGAATATATGTTCTCAATACGTCAAGGGTGATATTGCACTCCGCGTACACAATTTTGTCTGTTACGGCTATAATCGAACGTATAAAAGCCACCTACCTGTAGTTTCACATGTTGAGTGTTTTCAGCGCGATACAAACGAGTCTACCTGTAATCTTTTGCATTTATCATCTGTTGACGTCATCGGCGTGTGGTCCACGTGGTTATAGGTTGTGCTTTAAAAATATGTGTTTCTGTGCTGATAAAGTTAGTTGTGATAACAGCGCCGGTGTTCGTGTCCCTTCTTTACCTCTGTCCTCGTTTGTATCGTGCTGAAACCGCTCAACGTGTTTAACTTCATCGAACTCGCCCAATATCAGTTCTTCTGCGTGGTTTCTGTAGTCGCTCTCGTAGTAAGACCCAATCGGCTCTCAGCACATTCGAAGTATTCCCGGCAATCCCAGAAGCTATATTGCCGTCCCGTCGTGCTATAAAGAGGAGGGGCTTCTGGCGCGCATGCGTTTAACACTTAACATGTTGATCCTGAATTTAAAGTTACCATGATAAGCATGAGTAGGATTCACTCTATCCACAAGGAACGGCGAAAGGCAAGCAATAAAGCGTTATTTCGAATCTTCGTCTCACCATTAGCTGATGCCGTACGCTGTGCAAGATCTGCTACGAGGTTATCCCGGCCTCAGCGGTCTCCTCGTGTCCGCGGTCCTCAGTGGCTCCCTCAGGTGAGCGCCCGCAGTATCTGAATAGGCGTGCATTCGCACTGAATTGACTGTTTCGATGTAACAAAGATCATATCAATACCGTACTCAAATTTAGCCCGAGATACGAAACATCCTGCTTGGATATCGTAGCATTTAAGCAGAATCACGAGTTGGCCTAATTGGTGGATGTTTATCGTGAAATAACTTACAACGCACCATAGTTAGAAAACGGACAGAAGAAGCACCTGAGTCCTTGTCTTCTTCTGTTCGTTTTCTAACCTTGTCATGCTGTAAGTTATTCCACTCTTTCAGAACCTAATTTATGCTTTGGCATGTACTAAGCTATTGTAATCCGGAAATTATTGATCTATGTATTGTTGCCAATATCTTAGCATGCTGTTTTATAACGTTTGATTTACAGCTAGAAGCTTCTTCATGGTTTATCTTATGCCCTCCTTTCTCATAAAAGGTCGCTGTGCACTGCTCAAGCTAGCGACCTTTTCTTCTCATTGCGTTTGTCCATCTGTCTATGTTTGCAAATATGAGGACACCTAATATCACCAAGCAAATTGTATAAGAAGGCATCTGGTAAGCGCGTTTCACACAAGTCAGAGCGCAGAAACACAGACGCATGGATGCGTTTGTACAATCCAAACATGCGTTATCTGACTGATGACAGTATTGTTGCGATAAGTACAAAGATGTGCCTCTGCGTCCATCCAGTTTTTCAATGAGCCGCTCGGGAACACTTGGCTCGGGAAGACTTCTCTCAGTGTTCAAGTTTGGGCTGTCGATCTTTACATTGTAAACGCAATTCCACATCATCGGCCCCTTCTGAAGAGAAACGCAAAGTGCGTATGAAAGGATCGGGCACTGGCTGGTCCTTCGGCTTAGTCGCAAGAACAGTAAAGGGCCAAAACGAACACTACGTAGCACTCAGAAGTATCAGTTTTAGCTACGTACGAAAGTTCGGCAGCAGGTTGCGCTCTGTAACACTTGAAGACGAAAGCGTGCTGCCCACTTAGTCATGCATTACACTGTACAATTGGGGAACAGGCTTCTGCAAGACGTAGAGAGAGCTGCAAGTGCGAGACACGCCAGTCAACTGCATCCTTTGCTAGCTTTTATGTCTTTCATTTCTTGATTTAATACGCCACTTTATCACCATTTCCTTGCGTATATCTTTAACACGTTTGCGAAAAACAAGTATATTCGAAGTCTGTTTACATGCTAGTCCCGTTCTACTGTGCGGTCGTCCTTTCATGCCTTAACTGCGGGCGCCAAGAACATAACATTCGCTACGTCATAAAAAATAGCCTTACTTCAAGCGACATTGCAGGGTTGGAATTTCACTGTCCTTGTTTCGAAAATCTGTCTCTTAGCACTCTTTCTCCGGCTACAACGCCCTGGCAGCGGTGACTTGGGACGACTTCGTCGGCCTCGGGTCAGCATCAGCGAAGGCGCCGCGCTCAGGCTGACCAGCTAATGGGTGAGCTTCTGCAACAAACACTTGGCAATTTTTTTATTGTTTTTTTACTGCTCAGTCAACCTTATCGATGCTTGAATATTGCAGCTGCAGGCTATGCCTTCTCTCCATGTCAATTCCTTTCTCGCTGGTTCCATGGAATCTATTATTCACGTGAGTCACCTTTGAACCACTTTTAAAGCGAAACCTTCTATGAGGTTCGTAGTAAAGGTTTCTATGAGGTTTAGAAGGTTCGTAGAAAACCTTCTAAATGATCGTAGGTGGACACTCCCCGATTTTGTCCACCGCGGTTGCTACAGCAGCTTTTGAAGCTTGCAATAGTTAACACGCGAGAACACACTTCCATAATAATTGTGTATGCATATACTATACATTTGCCTAGTTATTATTTTTATTATTGTTGTTGTCGCTGTTGAGTTGTTGTGTATTATTATATATCAAGCAGTTAAATATCATAATGGTGAAGACGCACCTAATATCCTCACTGCAACGTGTATCATTAGTCAAGCGTATGATTCATTTATGGTAGCCATCCATTCTTTCCCGTCATTTTCATTCTTTAGCTCGGTCTCTCGGCGAGTCGCGTGACTTCATCCCAGAGACAGTTAAACAGTGAACTTGGCCGATCTGGGAGACTTGCCAAGCTTGATGACGCGGGTTTGATTCCCCAGCCACTGCGACCACATTTAGTTGAGGAGCGAAACGCATTAGCTTTCAGTACGTGTTCAAGAAACCCCGGGAGTTAAAAAATAATCAGATCCCCACTACGGCTGCCTCAATCAATCGTAGTATTGGCCCGTGAAACCTTAGAAACTGTTATATCTTGGGCACGATATCAAAAGTGGGCCAATCCAAAAAGCAGTGCGCCAAAAAAAAAGAAAAAAGAAAGAAAAGAAGCTGAACTATGTCTTGGAGACAGCGCAATAAAAAGCTTCCCAAAGGGAGTGCCATCCGCGGTTACATAGGTCACGTGAACCTCGTGGGTGGCGCTCTTCCGCGTCTTGCAGACATATAAGCTGATACGTAACATGTATGCTGCAGAAACGTGGTGCAGTGGGTGAAACAGCGTTGTAGCATTTAACTAACGCTTCATACATATCTCTAGCCAAGAAAGAAGCAGCTCGCCGAAGTCATGCATAGTCCTGCTGTTCCATATTGATTCACATACATGCACAATATGTATTCTGTTTCTGGCAGGTGAACGGGAAGGCAAACAATTAACAAGAGCTTCTAAGTGGTAACCAATTCGATGGAAGAAGCCTACACGGACGCCGCCACGAGTGTCGATTCAATGTTAGCGCACAGTAGAGCTTAGCTTCACGCTCGGCTCCCTCCCCTTACCTACTTCCGCAAATAGTCCTCGGGCTATCACTAGAACGTACCATTCTTATTATCTTAATGCCACCAATAAACCGCCCGATTGGCCAGCCTATGAAATTCAGGCTTGCCGATCTGCGTAAGCCGAGTGTGCATTACGGCATAAACTAAATGAACCGTCTCGAGTACAAGCATTCCTCGCGTTTCAATAATCTCACTCACTGGCCTCTTCATCAGGGACGCAAGAACTGGGAAAAGCTTGTGCTCAAATGTTCTGTTTGTTTCCTCGAGTATAAGCATCCACTCCGCTTTGACAGCCGCAACAATAAAAAAAACATATGGCAGCTTCACTACTGTGAAACCTGAGGAAGTGCGTAGCACGGCGCACCCAGCGGATTCCCGTTCGTAGAGTTCCCACGTGCTCCGTTTACCAAAGAGTCGATGACGCCAGTGTTTGAGGTACGCATGTAGGGTTTCACCGTACGAAGTAGAAGCTTGTTAGGGAGATTCGCGACACTTGCGCTAACTTTTCGTGCGATTTAGCGACTTCCTGCTTGTTACAGCATTGAGATACACGTCGTCGGCAAGCGAGTTCCGTCTGGTTGTTTCTCCCTTAGGGGTAGCAACGCAGCCACGCAGCGCTCGCAAGCACGGGGGAGGGCCATTCGCTTGCTCGGCGAGGAGGTGGCGCCCTCTGTTGCGCCCCGTCGGAGTCAGTTGATGTTTCCGAAACTTCTAGCGACTTTAAAGGAACCCTGACACCAAAATTGAAAACTGGAGATGTTTGTGTTGTTTGACTTTACTGTATACGGGGGCACATCTGACCGATATTAGTGACGAACGTCGCCTTTAAGATATCTTAATTTGGTTTTAAAGTAAGCGTGAGTGCTCATTTGAGGTGGCTGCACCTTACGACATCCTGGTGTGACGTGGATAGAGGCCCGCGTGAGTTCACGAGTAAAGCAATATTGTGGACGTCACAGAAGGTTTGCGGGGCGCACATGCACAATACGACGACTGGCACCCGGCGAGGCCTATTGTTCCGCACCCCTCTGGCTCTGTTGTCGGGCTGCTCTCGAGTAGTTTTCGGCAGGGGA
>NC_051181.1:99337039-99358486 GCF_013339695.2 Rhipicephalus sanguineus
GTGTGCATAACCTCCTAAATAGGCCAAATGATTATGTCATTATGACAGTTTAAAATTATTAGCGGTTGATGTGTCGAATAGACGATTGATTCGCATATGAATTTCTCGATAG
This sequence comes from Rhipicephalus sanguineus, assembly GCF_013339695.2. Taxonomy (NCBI): domain Eukaryota; kingdom Metazoa; phylum Arthropoda; class Arachnida; order Ixodida; family Ixodidae; genus Rhipicephalus; species Rhipicephalus sanguineus. The sequence goes on from NC_051181.1 coordinate 99,337,152, forward strand.
CACTGCATATATTCCCGTCCGAGTGCCCCATCACAGAAGCCCCAAATGACAACAGTATAGTTGAAGTAACTGGCAGACCAAGGTGCCGCATTACAATTTCGATGGTTATCAGATTATCAGATTATCTCAGATTATCCCTCAGATTATCTTATGGTGGGTAGTTTAGCAGACCTTTTTCTTCAGTGATGCATACGCCCAGGGACTTATATTGCTGGACTGTTGGATTGACTTGCTTTTGTATTGGCCGTAAAATGGGAAGACCGAGCAACTAAAGCACTAAATCCTTCATAAAAATTATAATTATTCCTGGCTTTCGCCGTTAAGATTGAGGCCTATGGATTTGTTGTTTCAATGTCAAACGTGTTTGCTAGCCTCTGTTAGTGTCGTGCATTGTCCTCATAGAGCATTGTCCGATAAGAAAACAATGTCGTCCGCATACAGCATCCCAGAGATTCTCCGTTGCACTATTAGTCAGCTATGATTGCAGGACCCATATTTCATTGCTTTTACGTAAAACTCACAGGGTCGCTCATGTATTCGCCTGAGACAACTCGAAGGCGAAAGTCTTCTTTTTTTTCCCCATCTCAGTCGATGTATTCTCTCTCCCCCGCCCCCCTCCTAGAGCTTTCCACATCTAACGTGGTTTTGCACTGCCTCCCTGATCGGCCCACCTTTGACCAAACGACGGCATCATGTGATGACGTCATCATGTGACGTAATATTATCTTCATGCTGGCGTCATGATGATGTCATAAATTTTGCGATCTGTCACGTCATGATGACGCCAAATTACGACGTCATCGCGTAATGAGTTTTTGCATTACTCGTGTTGACGCCGACGCCGCGGGTCGCCGACACCGACAGTCAATTTTTGCGTTTGATGAGGCATCTAAGGTCTTTGCCTTAATATTACTGCGGCCTTAAGGCGAAATATGAATATGGGCCAGCGTCACTTGTGGTCGTGGCGGGGTATGTTGTATTTCAGTATGGGGGAGAACACAAAAAAGAACAAACAACAAAAGGACAAGACGTTGAACATCGTTTCGCCCTACGGCGTTGTGTAGTACGAGAACTTCTTGAGAAATATTCAGCTGGCCAATAGTATCTTGTACGCTACCTGAAATCATCAAGCCTGCCGGAGCCTAGACCCTCGCTTTGCAATGAACGGGAAATAAATTTGGCCCGAGGAGGCAAATTTTTTTTTCGTCAGAACAGTACAAGTCAACCAGTAATGAAGCCAATAAAAGCATAGGTGAAGTTATATCCAGTTTTATTTATGTAACAGAAATTGTAAGCTAAAGAGGAATAAAAGTTTACGAAAAAAGAAATAGCCGTCGATTTCAGCCGAACCCACAGACTCCGAATTATGCTTGCGTTACACTACCAGTTGGGCTACGCGGCATGCTACTCCCTTATCAACTTTCTTGGGTTCTTATACATGGTGTTTCAGCTGACTTGCACCACATACACATATTCATTTCGCGCACTCTAAAAAAAGCTGGAAGAAAATAAACAGGGCGGCTACCTTTCCATAGATGCAATAATCCGACGCTGCTGACCAAACGTTACAGCTTCTGTATTTAATATATTTTACTTGGAGTTACTATGTTAAAGGTTAATTAAGCGATCTTTGTTACTTACCCAGGTTATGGGTTTGGCAGATATCTTCGCATGGATGAAATATACCGATGTTTCAGAACAAGTGCTATAACTTCTGCATTGAAGATATTTCGCTAGAGTTACTAATCAAAAAGTTAAATAAGCAATATTTGTTAATTAACCAGCTTCGCTCATTGGAAAATACTGGTGCAAGAGCACTACTGGTGCAATTCCACACACGTAGTGCACTCTAAGAAAAAAAAGAGTATACGTGACTCTTTTCGGAGAGTTCTGACTTGCCACGTATAGGACTCTATTTAAGTAGTCACGGTGACTCTCTTGGTGGGTCAGGGTCGGCTCGCTCTAGGAGAGTCCCCTGACCCTCTAGGAAGAGTGGAAAGGCTCTCATCGGGAGGATCACGGTACCACTTATAGGGAGTCAGACGACTCTTGCCGGTAACGCTCCTAGGGGGGTCAAGGGACCCAAACCGAAGCATCAAGCGACTCCACAAGTATTTTAAGCTACTCATTTGATCCTTGCTCTACTTTTGCGCGACTACTGTTGAAAATAGTGGAGTATTCATTTTAAGCAAGTCCAATAATACTTGCCGTTCTGCCCAGCGACTGTAAAAAAAAGGATAGTTCAGTTTTAGCATTTTTTTAATAAAACTCGTCAAAACAACACATACTTTCCAGCAAAGTTATATAGAAAACGCGAAAAGATGGTCTGTGATTTCCAATTAAGAAGTTTGGGTATTCCTCATTTACATGCTTATATGAGTATAGCCAACTAAAATGTGTGACTGTGATGTGCACCGTGTCATATGGTTCTAAATGAACAGCAGAAATCGCCATCATGTTTCCATATTTATTCCTTGTGATTAAGAATAAATAAAAAAGTGGTGACGGCTTGAGGCATCAGACTTGTGGCTTGCTAGGTTGTCGCTCCTGTCCAGCGTGAGCACCATGAAAAAACGGTATCTGAAAAGCAGAACGTGATATTATGATGAGAAAATGAAATTGCAGTAAAGGTTTGCAAAACCTACACAATAAGTGGTTCACACAAACATAATAAAGGCTAACAACAAAACAACAATGCACATCCTCCGGCAGCCAGGGGCATGCCATGAGCGGTTATTGACCGCATGTTTTACAAACGTAACCCATCCCTAAATACTCAGATAAACAGATGCGAGTACTAGGGCCCGAACGACACCCAGCGCGTGCGTACGCCGTCTACGTCGAGATATCAGACATGTCATATGCTAGAATTAGCGCACACAACTCCCACAATCACGTACACTCACTCAATTCTTTCATAGCGCCCAACGTCATCGCAGTGTATGCAAACCACGAAAACAGCAAACAGAAACGAGGGAAAAGAGTGCACGCCGGCGGCCGCAACAACGCCCGCCGTCGAAAGTCTAGAGCTTTTTCACTTTACCTGCGAGGCGTGTCCAACTTGAATGACTACCGCGTACGTCCTGGAAGCCACCGTACTATATATGCACCTCAAACTACCGTCTTTAAGCCAACAAAAACCATTACATATAGTGCGTCTGAGCGTTCTGTACACAGGCTTTTTTTTTTCACGTTCCCACGCGTGAAGCACGCTGCACACTCAAGGTCGATGGAAATGTTATTATATGAAGTAGACTAAAGTGCATCTCAAAACATCTTGCACCTTTAGTAGTGCAGACACGATGTGCGATCAGCAAGAAATGACCCTCGATTATTGTTTGCATCGCTCACTTTATGGGAGCTTGTACAGCAACGCGCATAACGGTGGTAACTCGTTAACTGACAGCTTTAGTTGGGCATACGCAACAGCCCCGCGGACGCAGGCTGCTGTTGGAAATGGCTGGCGGATAACTTCAGCAAGGCTGTTGCGAACGCCCAGCTAAAACTCTATAATTAGTACCTACGAAAGCAGTACACTCACCGTTAACTGGCGCCCGTTGTCCGTATCCGCAGCTCCATGAATATTCCGCCCTCCAAGCGTCACTTCGTGCACGGAGCCGGCGTCAACACCACCGAAAACGCGCATGAACATGAAAATGATGAAACTTCACGACACGCAACCCACGCTATCAACGCAACCACGCAACGCATTCCAATAGCCGAGGAGACTGAGACTGACTGAGACGACTGAGAGAGAAGCCAGAAGCGGCGCGCCACCCCGGCGCCAACCCCGTCTCCGTCGGCAAGCAACGCGCCACAACGGCGCCAAAGGGCGAGCGCGCGATATGTATGGCGTATACGGCGGCTCTTCCGTATACCGAAGCCAATCGAAACGCGCTTCAGGAGGGTCCAGTGACTCCTTCCCAAATGCGAACTCTTTTTCTCTGCCTGTACCTTCCAAAAGGGGTCAGATGGACACCCGAAGAGAGTCACGGTTCCATGACCCTCTTTTGACTCTCTTTTTTCTTAGAGTGTGCGTGTATTTCTTTTTGTAATACCATGTGCAAGTTAGCTGAAACATCCTATATATATGTAGGAGATAAAACCGCGCGAGTGTCGGCCAGAGATACACGTGGCCATGTTGGCGTATGCGAAACGTCCGTAGTCGCAACAGTGAGCTTAGTGTGCATGCACTGCCGCACACTTACCTAGGGATAGGTCGCGGCTCGAACGAGCCGGCTGCGATGGTCTGGTTGAAGTCAGCGCACCTAGCGGTCGACGTGGGCAAATCGTCCGCTTCGCGTGGATGCATGATAGAACCCAGGGAAAGCCACCACGACATGGCCAGTGCCGCCAAAATTCCCGTAATGGCACCCTGTGTGATGCGTGTGACCAGGCATTTATGCAGTTCGCATAGATGCGTTCACATTTTGGGAAAAGCTGTCATGTCAAGGCCCTTGTAACAGCAGTGGCCATAAGACCGCGTTATAATGATTCTAAATCAACTCACGCGACGGCTAAAGAGAGAAATTTTACACCACAGTAAAGATTGCGCCAGAATAATTATATATGTACCGTGACGACTGTATCTTATGTCGTTATTTCTGTCAGCTTCATATAGGAACTTGAGTTTCTATCTGGGGCGAAACGAGACCGACTCTACATGTATTAAGCTTGACTCGCCCATGCAAACTGCTGTGTGCTCTAGCAAAACTGTGAAATCGCTTATGAGAGCCAATGAAGCACCTCAAAACAGCGCGATTTTTTCTACCCAGCTCCAGGCATTCAACCATGCAACATCTTTCAGAGGAGCTATCCGTTTAGCTGTCCGCGTCGCCAGGTGCGAAAGCAGAATGTCAGCGATAAGTGCTTGTATGTAAGTGTATCTGTTACTTGTGTGTCGTTGCACTCACTGCGAGTATTTAGCCTCCATAAGGCAGGAGGCCACACAAGCGTACGTTACTACCTTTTCACCAATGTAAGCACAACTGTCTGTCTTTCTCCTATTTCTGGTGCTGCACCTAGTATTTCGCCTGTGAACGAGCCTTGTTGCGAGTTTCAAGCAGAAAAAAAAACAATAGTGCTAATAAAGCGACGAAGCAGATGCAGTGCGATGAAGCTGGGTTTCGTTAACTGATAAATGTGTGCGGGAATCCCAGTTCCCGCACATGGTTACCGATGCATACCACTTTCACTCTCACCTTCTTTCTGCAGCAGGGAAAGAAAATACCCAGGACGAAGATGGCCAGGAGAGGGCCCGACAGAGCACCCACCAGCGACGACGAAGCCTATGACAAAGATAATGGATTTAAGACCCAGGTAAAGCTCCGCGGTACTGTGCATCACCAATAGGAGAAGCGGGGGGGGGGAGGGGAGGGAGAGGGTGATGGAGGAAAGTTATTCTGTGTCAGTCCACTAAGTGGACTGCCCGTTTCAGCGCGTGTTTATTGAATGAACGAGAAAAGGAAGGCCGACCGTCACCACAGGTTCTCGAGCTGTGCCTAATCATCGTGGGGCCACCCACTAAAGGGACTTCCATTTAGCGGACTAACTCTAACACACTATAAGATAAAAGAAAAGAGTATGTGTGACTCCTTTTGGGGAGTCTTGACTTGCCACGTGTATGACTCACTTTAAAGAGGCACGTTGAATCTCTTGTGGATCACACGACTCTCCGACGGGAGTATAATGGTCTCCAAAGAGAGTTCACGTGTCTCTCTAAAATGTAGTCGTATACGTGGCATGAGGACTCACAAAAAAGAGTGGAATGACTCTTTTTAGAATGCAGATTGTTGTCGCAATTGTCTTTCTTTTTGATTTTTATTTCTTTGTACATTAAAAACTAATCTAGTGTGTTTTTAAACACAGGAGCTGTTTAGGCTCTTTGTTCCGCCTGTTCGCGTCACCCGAAAACTGTCATTATCGTGAACGGCCTCTGCCTCATATGGCATCTCGCGTCACCTAGTGGTAATGCTAAGACCTTGCTGAATAAGACCGTGCTAATTAATATTATGCTATTCATGACCTTGATAATTAGGATCTGACTAATTACGACAGTGATAATTAAGAACATGTTAATTCATGCACTTATAACTGATATCGCGCTAATTGAAACCTTACTAATTAAGACCATGCTTATTAAGACCCTGCTAGTAGTGTAGGTTGGCCACAAGCTACGCTGTTAGTCAAGCCTTGCACCACCAGTGCAAGCTGCCCACTTTTTTTTTAAGTGCGGAGCACTTTAGGGGACCGGCTTGTCGTCCATCCATACATCTCATGTGGCGTGATCACGCTCTCTGTAAAGTGCTCAATACAGGCCATAACAGGTCTAGCAGTCCTCAAAACTGGGTTAAAATGAACGAACAAGATCGAAAATAATATAATTGACAGGTATAACCAAGAAGTATTCGCAGTGATTAACTTAAAGGACCCCTGACAGCAAAATTTTCGTTGGTGACTTTTTTACTGTAATTTGTAGCTTTGTGTCTGGTAATCTCTAAGTTAAATCGTAAATGCTCTAGCGTATCGTAGAACTAATTCTAGCGTAGCTAATTGTGACCATGTTAGCGTTACTTCAAAACGCCCGCCTAAAAACCACAAGAAACTAGCACCCCATGCGGGGGAGCGTCATAGACCACTTGCACTCAAGCTGTGGTGACGTTGAATGCGCGATTTTCAAATCGGAGCACCGCGCGCGGTAGAGATTGAAAGTATGTGTAGCCACCATAGTATGTGGGTGCCTGTTCAGCGCGTGTCCCCTCACGAAAACTACCTCGAGAGCAGCCCGACAACAGAGCCAGAGGGGTGCGGAACAATAGGCCTCGCCGGGTGCCAGTCGTCGTATTGTGCATGTGCGCCCCGCAAACCTTCTGTGACGTCCACAATAATTGCTTTACTCGTGGAACGTCACGCGGGGCCTCTATCCACGTCACACCAGGATGTCGTAAGGTGCAGCCAACTCAAATGAGCACTCACGCTTACTTTAAAACCAAATTAAGATATCTTAAAGGCGACGTTCGTCACTAATAATCGGTCAGATGTGCCCCCGTATACAGTAAAGTCAAACAACACAAACATCTCCAGGTTTCAATTTTGGTGTCAAGGTTCCTTTAAAGTCGCTAGAAGTTTCGGAAACATGCAACTGACTCCGACGGGGCGCAACAGAGGGCGCCACCTCCTCGCCGAGCAAGCGAATGGCCCTCCCCCTGTGCTTTGCGAGCGCTGCGTGGCTGCGTTGCTACACCTAATGGGAGAAACAACCAGACGGAACTCGTTGCCGACGACGTGTATCTCAACTGCTGTAACAAGCAGGAAGTCGATAAATCGCACGAAAAAGTAGCGCACATGTCGCGAATCTCCCTAACAAGATTCTACTTGTGCCGGGAAAACCCTACATGCGTACCTCAAACATTGGCGTCATCGACTCTTTGGTAAACGGAGCAGTGGGAACTCTACGAACGGGAACCGCTGGGTGCCCGTGCTACGCACTTCCTCAGGTTTCACGGTAGTGAAGCTGCCATGTGTTTTTTTTTTATTGTTGCGGCTGTCAAAGCGGAAGTGGATGCTTATACTCGAGGAAAAAACAGAACATTTGAGCACAAGCTTTTCCCAGTTCTTGCGCCCTGATAAGAGGCCAGTGAGTGAGATTATTGAAACGCGAGGAATGCTTGTACTCGAGACGGTCATTTAGTTTTATGCCGTAATGCAACTCGTCTTACGCAGATCGGCAAGCCTGAATTTCATAGGTGGCCAATCGGGTGGTTTATTGGTGGCATTAAGATAATAGGAATGGTACGTTCTAGGGATAGCCCAAGGACTATTTGCGGAAATAGGTGATGGGAGGGAGCCGAGCGTGAAGCTAAGCTCTACTGTGCGCTAACATTGAATCGACACTCGTGGCGGGGTCCGTGTAGGCTTCTTCCATCGAATTGGTTACCACTTAGAAGCTCTTGTTAATTGTTTGCCTTCCCGTTCACCTGCCAGAAAAAGAATACAAATTGTGGATGTATGTGAATCAATATAGAACAGCAGGACGACTTCGGCGAGCTGCTTCTTTCTTGGTTAGATATATGTATGAAGCGTTAGTTAAATGCTACAATGCTGTTTACCCACTGCACCACGTTTCTGCAGCATACATGTTACTGTATATGTCTGAAAGACGCGGAGAGCGCCACCACGAAGGTTCACGTGACCTATGTAACCGCGGATGGCACTCCCTTTGGGATGTTTTTTATTGCCATAGACATAGTTCAGGTTCTTTTCTTCTTTTCTTTTTTTTTTGGCGCACTACCTTTTGAATTGGCCCACTTTTGATATGACGTGCCCAAGATAATAACAGTTTCTAAGGTTTCACGGGCCAATACTACGATATGATTATGAGGCAGGCCGTAGTGGGGATCTGATTATTTTTTTAACTCCCGGGGTTTCTTGAACACGTACTGAAAGCTAATGCGTTTCGCTCCTCAACTAAATGTGGTCGCAGTGGCTGGGGAATCAAACCCGCGTCATCAAGCTTGGCAAGTCTCCCAGATCGGCCAAGTTCACTGTTATACTGTCTCTGGGATGAAGTCACGCGACTCGCCGAGAGACCGAGCTAAAGAATGAAAATGACGGGAAAGAACGGATGGCTACAATAAATGAATCATACGCTTGACTAATGTATACATGTTGCAGTGAGGATATTTAGGCGTCTTCACCATTATGATATTTAACTGCTTGATATAATAATTACAACAATTACAACAACAACATCAACAGCGACAACAACAATAATAAAAATAATAACTAAGCAAAATGTATAGTATATGCATACACAATTATTATGGAAGTGTGTTCTCGCGTGTTAACTATTGGCAAGCTTCAAAAGCTGCTGTAGCAACCGCGGTGGACAAAATTGGGGAGTGTCCACCTACGATCAGTTAGAAGGTTTCTACGAAACCTTCTAAAACCTCATAGAAACCTTCTACGAAACCTCATAGAAGGTTTCGCTTTAAAAGTGGTTCAAAGGTGACTCACGTGAATAATAGATTCCATGGAACCAGCGAGAAAGGCAATTGACATGGAGAGAAGGCCATAGCCTGCAGCTGCAATATTCAAGCATCGATAAGGTTGACTGAGCAGTAAAAAAACAATAAAAAAATTGCCAAGTGTTTGTTGCAGAAGCTCACCCATTAGCTTGGTCAGCCTGAGCGCGGCGCCTTCGCTGATGCTGACCCGAGGCCGAACGAAGTCGTCCCAAGTCACCGCTGCCAGGGCGTTGTAGCCGGAGGAAAGAGTGCTAAGAGACAGATTTCGAAACAAGGACAGTGAAATTCCAACTGCAATGTCGCTATGAAGTAAGGCTATTTTTTTATGACGTAGCGAACTGTTATGTTTTTGGCGCCGCAGTTAAGGCATGAAAGGACGACCACAGTAGAACGGGACTAGCATGTAAACAGACTTCGATATACTTGTTTTTCGCAAACGTGTTTTAAAGATATACGCAAGAAATGGTGATAAAGTGGAGTATTAATCAAGAACTGAAAGACATAAAAGCTAGCAAAGGATGCAGTTGACTGGCGTGTCTCGCATTGCAGCTCTCTACGTCTTGCAGGAAGCCTGGTCCCAAATTGTACAGTGTAATGCATGACTAAGTGGGCAGCACGCTTTCGTCTTCAAGTGTTACAGAGCGCAAACTGCTGCCGAACTTTCGTACGTAGCTAAAACTGATACTTCTGAGTGCTACGTAGTGTTCGTTTTGGCCCTTTACTGTTCTTGCGACTAAGCCGAAGGACCAGCCAGTGCCCGATCCTTTCATACGCACTTTGCGTTTCTCTTCAGAAGGGGCCGATGATGTGGAATTGCGTTTACAATGTAAAGATCGACAGCCCAAACTTGAACACTTGAGAGAAGTCTTCCCGAGCCAAGTGTTCCCGAGCGGCTCATTGAAAAACTGGATGGACGCAGAGGCACATCTTTTGTACTTATCGCAACAATACTGTCATCAGTCAGATAACGCATGTTTGGATTGTACAAACGCATCCATGCGTCTGTGTTTCTGCGCTCTGACTTGTGTGAAACGCGCTTACCAGATGCCTTCTTATACAATTTGCTTTGGTGATATTAGGTGTCCTCATATTTGCAAACATAGACAGATGGACAAACGCAATGAGAAGAAAAAGGTCGCTAGCTTGAGCAGTGCACAGCGACCTTTTATGAGAAAGGAGGGCATAAGATAAACCATGAAGAAGCTTCTAGCTGTAAATCAAACGTTATAAAACAGCATGCTAAGATATTGGCAACAATACATAGATCAATAATTTCCGGATTACAATAGCTTAGTACATGCCAAAGCATAAATTAGGTCTGAAAGAGTGGAATAACTTACAGCATGACAAGGTTAGAAAACGAACAGAAGAAGACAAGGACTCAGGTGCTTCTTCTGTCCGTTTTCTAACTATGGTGCGTTGTAAGTTATTTCACGATAAACATCCACCATTAGGCAACTCGTGATTCTGCTTAAATGCTACGATATCCAAGCAGGATGTTTCGTATCTCGGGCTAAATTTGAGTACGGTATTGATATGATCTTTGTTACATCGAAACAGTCAATTCAGTGCGAATGCACGCCTATTCAGATACTGCGGGCGCTCACCTGAGGGAGCCACTGAGGACCGCGGACACGAGGAGACCGCTGAGGCCGGGATAACCTCGTAGCAGATCTTGCACAGCGTACGGCATCAGCTAATGGTGAGACGAAGATTCGAAATAACGCTTTATTGCTTGCCTTTCGCCGTTCCTTGTGGATAGAGTGAATCCTACTCATGCTTATCATGGTAACTTTAAATTCAGGATCAACATGTTAAGCGTTAAACGCATGCGCGCCAGAAGCCCCTCCTCTTTATAGCACGACGGGACGGCAATATAGCTTCTGGGATTGCCGGGAATACTTCGAATGTGCTGAGAGCCGATTGGGTCTTACTACGAGAGCGACTACAGAAACCACAGCAGAAGAACTGATATTTGGGCGAGTTCGATGAAGTTAAACACGTTGAGCGGTTTCAGCACGATACAAACGAGGACAGAGGTAAAGAAGGGACACGAACACCGGCGCTGTTATCACAACTAACTTTATCAGCACAGAAACACATATTTTTAAAGCACAACCTATAACCACGTGACCACACGCCGATGACGTCAACAGATGATAAATGCAAAAGATTACAGGTAGACTCGTTTGTATCGCGCTGAAAACACTCAACATGTGAAACTACAGGTAGGTGGCTTTTTATACGTTCGATTATAGCCGTAACAGACAAAATTGTGTACGCGGAGTGCAATATCACCCTTGACGTATTGAGAACATATATTCTTCGACTTTGAAAGCTCTTTAAAACTTTTTTGGATGCTGTTCTTCTCAACTCACCGATGCTGCAGTCCGATTGTGCACACTATGCGTATTATGCAATTTCTACAACTGCTTTCTACCACTAAAACCTAATTAAAACATCTGACTCGTGCTACTCCACCTCGACACTAACAAAAAAAAACAGTTTGATCTTCCTGCTAGGACTGATTCTTGCAGATTATGTCGACTAAATCGTTATTATATTGCATTCTGTGTTATTCGCTAGTACCTAACAATGCCGGACGATACCCTCGAAAGGCGTGCTGCTTCAACGTACCAGGGCCAGAACCATTCTTTGTGGGTGCGGCGCATGGCTGACATAGCCTTCCAGCAACTTTTCTGCAATGACCAACTTCTCTTTCTTCGAACGCGCCATGAACGATTGACACGCGCGGGCTACTTTAAGGTAAACGAGTGCAGTATTGACCCAGATGTATAGCAGCACTTTATTTAGAGTAGAATGATTTTGCTAAAATCATCGAACGTTAATTTATCGTTTAGGGGAACGTGAGAGGGAAATCAAACTGAGCGTGACCTGATCCGCCTTGCTGATGTCTCCGGTGAGCCTAGGGTCGCAGTCCCCATACACTGCGTAGATGGTAAGTCCAGACAGCACGGACAGGAGCAGGTTTGCAGCAACGCCAGGGATATTGAGAAGCAGGGCTCTATAGGAAAACATGCAAACACACACTCAACGTGAGTGCGTCAGCCGTGCTTACACTCAGCGCAAACATTCCAAAAAAAAAGAAACATTGGCGTGGTTGAACGCGGTTAAATCAAGTTAGTTTGTCGAGTTATAACTCGTTCGTGCTTACTTTGCGAAAAGACAAGATCATTGATTCACAGATATTTAAACATGCCGTGATTTAGGGAAGGATGACGAGGAGTCTACACGCTTCAACTACACGTCGCGACAAGTGAGTCAGTATTTTGTATCACAAGACGACGCACAGGTGCCCCTAGACGCCGTCGGCGCTCTCGGCGCGAACGCGCAGTGAACTTGGATGCAGCCAGCGCTTCTGGCGGTGGTGGCACGAAAGACTAGCCTTGGGTCGTGGCCTCCGTGATCGGCACCGACAGCGGCGCACAGCCGGTGCCGATGGCGGAGGCCACGCTTGGGCCGCTGTTCGTTTTCGCGAACGCCCTGAATTAGCGTTTCTCTGAAGCTCTTCGGCCGCCGTTGACCTTGGCTGTACTTGAAAGGTCGGATTTGTGGAACCAGGCGTTTGCTGGGTTTGTAGCTAGAGGAGTACAGCTATCGCTCTAAAAAAAGGAAGCTTTCTATTCTTGACTCTATAAGACAGCACTTCAACCACGGTGTAACAATAACCGTGACTTAAACGTAGGCTATGGTTCATGTGTAGCGGTTTAAGCACTGTATACAGCAGATGCAACGACCTTATTAGAATTGACATACAACAACGCGCTTTCGCATCTTCGTATTGAACCCAACGTTCAGATGCAGTCGATGTCACATTCTTCCTGTGCCTCTTCCCCTACTTCCTTTTACGGGGTAAGATATTCCCAACGTTTTGCCTATAATTTCTGACCGAACTCGTCTCGGAAGCTTTCCTTAGCTATAGGATATAACCGAAAATGAAGTGTAGATCAGAAATGAGTTAAATGCAGACCAGAAGCGGAAAGCAGAATTGAAATTATGATACCAGATGTGAATACCGGTAGTAATTGGGGGCTGAAAGAGGCGTAACGGAAGTTCGGTATGATCTCGTTGAATCTACTGCGAGCTTTTTTATGTGTGACCTATTCAGATAGGCAGCAGCAGAAGCCGGCAGCAGCAACAACAAGCAAAATGGGGAGAGATTGAAAAAGAACAACAAAAGAAGAAATCACATACATGCTGCGCATTCTGTATGTGATTCTAAAATTTTCGCTCCACTGGTGTCTGGAAAGTGATTAATCAAGGAGCCTAAATCGATTAAGTCGAACGAATAAAAGGTGAATATCGTTGACGACTAATTGTTCTCCGGTAAACTTTCGTCGGTTAACCGTTCATCGTCATATCCCGTGAAAATTGATTGGCAAATTATTCTCTCGTAATTTGTTCCTTACACACTTGGCGCAACCCACTTCGGGGTTGGTGCCACTTCGTAGTAGGTATTCACTGCTAATGAGGAACAAGAAGAAGACGAAGGAGAAGGACAGGCACCACAGATGAGCATCATCATTATCATCATTGTTCGTCTACAGCTTGCGTCTGGAGAGTTCGCCTGCAGCAGGAGGACCCTATCCTGGTGTTCGTGCTGAAGGTGTGAACGAGTGACTCGAGAAGCTTTCACCGGACGTCGTTCAACGCGGCGGATGAAACTACGGACCGGCGTGCCGCCCTCGCTGCCTTAGCATGCCGACGGCTCCCCAGAGCGAGCAATCGGCGAATTGCAAGGAGCGGCCATTGCGGATCTTCCGCTTAGATTCCGGCCAGCGTCCTCCGACTGCGTCCCAGCTACGCCGACGACTGGGCTTTCCCGGCGATCGCTGCGACGTCGCCGTGCACGAGAACGCGGTCTCCGAGGCGGTGTACGTGACCCTACAGCTGGAGCGGCCTCCAATGGACAGGTCTAATGCGATCCGCACAAAGAGGCATGACTTCGACTCGGCGCAGCATATCCACGGTTGTCGCGCAGATCGCAACGACAATACAGCCGAGTTGGTGGGACAGTTTGAAGAGCTTGAAGAAAGATGTAGGACGTACGAGGCTGTGACCGTCGCGGAGTACAAAGACATACCCCTGACAGCCTTCGCGTTGGTTCGCCTTCTGGGCGACAACACGTTCATTGCGCGCTTCGACAGCGCGCGTACGGCTATCTCCCACCGCCTCCCCCAAGGGTACCAAGAGCTCTTTTTTCAAGTAGCTGTCGCACTGTTGCAAATAAGCATTGCTGAAGTTCGGCAAGTGGAAGAAAGCGGAGTCAGGCCCTCGCCCTTTTTGTGGGTCCCGCATCTACTCTTCCGGGACCCTATGCCAGCTCGCGGCAAGGCTGAGTCGCAGTGGGCTACGCATCACATTAGCACGGACGAATGCTGATTAAATGAGTAAAAATAAAGTTTACTTATTCGAGTGTAATCAATCATTTTATTAAGTTTGAAAAATACATTTAAGCTACGAACTAAGAAAACATGGCGCATCCGGCGTAGAGCGCGCGTCGCGAGGAGGAGTACTTTCGGTGCGAAATATTATTAACATAATAATTCCTGGGGATTAACGTCCCAAAACCACGATTTGATTATGAGAGACGCCGTAGTGGATGGCTCCGGAAATTTTGCCCATCTGGTGTTCTTTAACCTGCACCTAAATCTAAGTACACAGGCATCAAGCATTTTCGCCTCCATCGAAAATGCGGCCGCCGTGTCCGGGATTCGATCCCGCGATATGTGCACTGATCGCGAGCAATATCGACAACCAGCGGGAGGGGCGGTGTATATTTCAGTCATCCTAGAGTGATTCTGCTATAGTCACCAGATAGAGCTGCTGTAGCAACGGAGACAACGCAACAGCGCCCCGTCGCTAGGTGGAGCTCACGCCGAAATCGCAGAGACAACTTCAACACGCTCAAAGATTGCATCAGAACTCTCAAACAGGGCGATAATTTTTGCAGCCCATAATAGAAGACGGCTAAGCGTAATCGAAAATCGGGTCGAAAAAAAATTCGGCAGATCCCACGCACTGTGGGAATCGATGTAATGCGAAGCAGCCAGCAAAGAGCTGCATACATCGCCTTGTTTGTCTTTGAGCCAAATGAAATAATTCATGCCATGGCATCTAGTCCACCATATATCGCATGTTTGCCATGCACGCATGCATGCACAATCTAGTGTACACTATGCCAATGAAACGCATATTCTGGTATATAAATGCATGACCTGTCATTTATGTTCATCACGCACTCGTGTCATGCCATACCAATTTTGGTATATATCACGTTAACACAACGGCCGGAAGCGCACCATGATAGTGGCATGTAAATCATAGCGTACATGACATGCATAACATGATTCGCATGTTAAGACATCTCATTTATGTTCGTCATACACTCTAAAAAAAAAGGGAGCGAGAATGGAGCAACGGGCTCCGTTCCTCCTTCGGAGCCGCGACTTTCTCCTTTGTGGACGATTTACTCGTCGCGCCCTCTTGCGGCAAGCGCCAAGGGAGGAACTTTTCTCCTCAACCACGTGACTTGCGCGCGCGCGCATGCGCACGCCGAGTTAAATCGTGATTCCGTGCTGCGGAGAGCGGCTGCCCTTTCGCGCTCACTCGGCAGCCTACAGACTATCCAGTGCTACTGATCTCTGCCAGTCGCGTGCAATTACTTGTACCTAGGATTGATGCGAGCAACACACGATTGACGTTCATTGTTTTTGTTGTATGTGTTGAGTAACGTTTGTGGCGTTTTTTTTTCTTTTTTTTTATAGGCTCGGCGTGTGCGCGATGCGCCGCATACTTCCGTGTGTCTCGTGTTGTTTGTATACGTTTGCGCACGATCTGCTTGTCATAAATACAGTAAGTCCCGCTTCACAAAACAGTCTTGTTTTAATGAACACCTTAGACTGTACACCAATAATTCAACTTTTTTCGGCGTTAACATACTTGGCTAGAGCACGCGTTTTTCGTTTTACACAGCACTTATCAATACAACAAGCAATATAAAGCATGAAGGTTAATTTTTACGACATTTTAGCAAACGTGATACCACTGGACAGTGCATGCGTGAAAGTACGATAACATATAATTGCTGGAGTTTGACGTGTCGAAACCACCGTATGATTATGAGGCACGCCGTAGTGTGGGACTACGGATTAATTTCGATCAACTGGGGTTCTTTAACGTGCACCCGAACATGAACACATGGGTGTTCTTTGCCTTTCGCCCTCATTGAAATGTGGCCGCATTTTAACGTTAACCTGCATCGTAATTGCACATATCTGCAAAATAAGTCATTGACTTCTGTCAATTAAGCCAAAATTCTCAATCACATGCGTTTTGGAACACGCATGCCACCACTGAGAATTAGGATCGACTTATGCACGCGTGCAGTATGTATCTCTCGTTCTCAGGATTTTGCTTTCGCGTGCGAAACTCAACACAAAATACGCTTCTAATGACTGCTGTGCACAGTGGGTAATCACTAACACTCTCACTCACCTTTGTGAAAAGAGTATTCCAAATCTAACGCAAGACAAACCACCGCCACAACGACAACTACACAGTTGTCGCACAATGACCACAATTTCACACGCCAGGCGAATACCGTGACGTAACGTAGCAGAGCAGCATGTAGGTACAGCGTACTGAAATATTACAGAACACGTAGTGTGGGTAGCGTTCTTTTCCATAATTCGCGCGGTGTAGCGCCAGTTTCTCTACTCAAGTAATCGAGCTGCCGCGACGCCAACGGCCCCTGACATCGCTCTCGAAAGACCACCGTCCGGTGCGAGGCCATCTTGTCTTGTTTCTTCGCACGACCCGCGTTGTAACGTACGTATACACAAATGAGGCGGCCGTACCGCATCAGAAGCATTGTCACTGAAGGGCTAGCAGTTGAAAGAATCCATGGCCCATCGTCATGCTTGTGGTCAACGCATGAACAGAATGTGAACAGATGTCAACGCCAAACCACTCAACGAAGTCGACGCGACGAAGGCAAGGCGACAGAATCTGAACATGTTACCGATGTTGCGCCCTCCCACAGTAACTATTGAAAATAAAGAAATCAGAGAGAGAGAGAAATTTCATCTGTGGCCGCTGTCGGAAGATGGCGCTACTTCAAAATGTCGTCGGAATGGTATGAACGGTTCTCGATATGGTCGTTCTCGCACTAACTTAATCAACTCTGTAATTATATTGTTCATTATTATGCGGCTTTAGATTAACTGGTGCGCTTGGCTAAGCCATAGCTACTATTTAATAATGTCGGCGTATATTGTGACGCAGCCATGGAATCGTAAAGAGTTGAAGAAAAATGATGCATCTTTGTGCCACCATGGTCCACTGTAATTCTGTGACTATATAAGGGCCAGCGCTTCTTAGAGCGGTATGTGTAACGTCTATACGTATGCGTCTGTAGTGAATTGTTTGTGTTGTAGGTTTTATACATGCGAATGAATTGTGTATGTATGAATTGAATGTGCGTACTATGTGTCTGCCTAGTGAACGTGTGCGTATCTACTTTCCGGTGTCCTTGAGTAATCCATGAATGGGCCTACCTCCCCGAAATGCCGTGTGCAGTATCAACGTACGCCGCCTCAGTCAGAAACAATTTTTTTTAGTATTGTTTAATCCCTCTAGATGGCGCCAGCTACCACCTACTTCGCGGCCGCGGCGCTCTCATAGCTCCACCTACTTATATGAAGTTGAACAATCTATCTATCGAAACTATGCTCTGCTGCGCCGAGATTGTTTTGATGCGACAGAATGTACGTTTGGAGGCACAAACGCGTGGATAACGTCCGCTACCACCGTTTGACGCTTCGACAAATAAAGACAACAAGCCTAACGTACAGTCTCCGGGGGAGAACCCTTTGCAGTACCCGTTCTCTTTTAAAGTGAAACGCCGTCTCGCTGGCCGAGCGAAGCGTACGAGTTCCGTCGTTCCGTTTCGCGAGGTTTTCAATCACTACAGGTTTGTCTGCTTGATTTATTGTCATAGCGTTCGATATTAAGCTCAGCGGGACCGTTTTTTGTGACGGCCAGTGCCGCATACTCTTTATCAGTCGAGAATCGATGCGCTCGCTAGGCCTAAATCTATTGCTCGCTTCACGGGCTTGGCGTCAGCCATCTTGATTTTGACGGTTTCTCCATTGAAAAGGGAGGAACGGTTTCTCCATTTGAAGACGAACATTGGGGACATCGCCGTTTCTCCTTAAAGGAGAGAGGGTCACTCTATTTTTTTTAAGAGTGAACTCTCAACGAAAATACGTTTCACGCAAAGTTGCATTCTTTAAATATTATATTGTGCATTAATAATCGAACAAAAAACGTCGAAAGCACTTTCACACGTCTTACACTTCAAGTAGCCACAGCCAAGCCGGCCAAGCCTGGCCACTGCGTAGAAGCAGCAGCAGCACACGCCGAAAACGCCGTACTCGTTGCTCGGCGCTCGTACAGTGCGCTCACTCCCGTGTTGTGAGACATTCGTACTACCAACGCCAGTTGCAACAATGACGTCACAGGCAAGTCTTTTTTTTACTTATCGAACGCATCAAATTCTACGTCACCAACGCGTACTATCGCCTTTTGCGATCGTTTGAGAATACGGGCCCAGCAAAGCGCCGTCCGGTCGTCAACACTGACAGGCGCGCACATCCGGTTTGGCAGCACTGCGCTATCCCCGTATATATACAATATTTCCACTTGTGTTTTTGTTCTGATATGGTAATATGGGGATAAATGGTGGCCTGCGTGGGCGTGCCGAACTATTTCGGTTGTTTCACTTCTATATTCTTTTAATTTTACTTGGTTTCGAACCCCGGAAATAGAACAGACGCGAAAATATCGGACTGTAGAGGAATCGCGCAGGGCTGCAAAACGGATGTGCGCACCTGTCAATGGTGATAACTGGACTGCGCTCACTGTACCTTTTCTAATGCTTGATCCACGGGCTCCACTGTCGCGTTTCATTTGAAGTCGATAGCACAAGCAATCGCACAAGACTGGCCGAGTCGGGTATTGGATAGTATGAGCTGTCTACTGAGCGCGAAAAGATGCGAAATAGCAACCCGTAGCCAAAGGGCGGCCGCTCTCCGCGGCACGGAATCACGACATAACTCGGCGTGCGCATGCGCGCGCGTACAGGACCACGTGGTTCAGGAGAAAAGTTTCTCCCGCTGGCGCTTGCCGCAAGAGGGCGTGACGAGTAAGCGTCCGCAGATAAATACGCTGCTCCGAAGGAGGAACGCAGCGGTTGCTCCATTCTCGCTCCGTTTTTCTTTAGAGTGTAGGCCTACGCCAGAATAGAGTATTTTATTGTTTGTTGTTTTGTTTGTTGGTATTTCACACTATTATTTGTACGTTTTAAATAGTAATAGGATTATCAGCACACCCTAACGCGAACTCCACTGCACGTCTTGCAATTGGGAGCGTGATTTCCCAGTCCACTTTTCAGGTCAGTTTGCCTTTGCGCCGCTGCACGTACTTTTCACATGCGAAACTCAAGAATACTGCGACAATGGTCATCACTAACATAAATTACTTGTACTTGTCTTTTTCTGCTTTTCAGTCCCATGTTTCGTTTGACATGTTGTGATAATTATCCAGGTCGTCCAGGCCCGCTGTTAGTTTAATAACAATTAGGTAGCTTTGTTGAACAGAGCTTCCTTTCTGTCATTAAGTGAAGCCGAGTCGATTTTGTCGCGTTGGCGCTCGTAAGTTATTTATGCCGCTCTATCTGGCTTTTTTTTTTTTTGTCTTTTTGCAGCAGAGATGGTATAGTCGACATCGCCGTGTGTCGTAGAGAGAAAATTATCTTCATTATGGACCGGCAGGCGCTCAATGACGCCCCAGCATTCTGGACAAATGGTTAACAAGAGAAGCTGAAACATGCCCACCAGCGCTGCGGCGATCCCGCCTTGCGGGACTTAGTGCAATCTGCGCAATTTTTGCGCAGCTTGCGCTCGTCATCATAAAGTGCGTCCGAATTTCGTAAACATGGTATCTAAAATCTGAAGATTTTTGCAAACGATACACAAGTCCAAGCATAGAAGTCAACGTGATTTATTTCGAACGGGAAAAAACTGTGCCAGGTGGGAGTGGCAAAGGAGTGAAAGGGGGCCCGAGGCAGGGTGTACTGAGGAGGAGAGGGACTTAACATTGGGCCGAACGTGGCGGGGAGGAGGGAGAGGGGTATGTAGAAATGTTGCAACTGGGGTTCTGCTGCCACACGTGATTCCGGGCGTGTTGTCGCGTGAGTCACCGCTCCGAACACCACCTGTGTCAGCTCAACTCGTCTCGCGTCAACAGTTGAGCCACTCGGCTTACACCACTCTTCCCAGACGTGTAGCTCGCATGTCCTCGCTCTTTCGCCTAAGTGGTTTCAAGTAAATGCCGCTCAGCATAATTCTGGTTGATTCACAAACAGCGAAACTTGTCTTCCACTTCATTTGTTTGTGATTTCTGCTGGGGTCTTTGTTATCATCTCTTTTTTTCATCACTATCCCCACAACCTGCACTATAAGCCTATTTTCAGCCCCTGCAGGATCCTACCTCCACAAATGACCTCGAGGTTACTCGGTATTGTGCGAGCTGTACGAAACTTCTCAATTTAGTCACTCCATCTAGCGCTCTGCCGTCTTCGTCTACGTTTCTTATCCATTGGGATCTATCGGGGCGAGGAGTGACGGAGTTGCCCTCTATCGGACGCGCCTCGATGCGTGCTAGGTAGGATAACCTTAAGAAAGTGGCTGACTGGGCTAGTTGTTGTGCATACTTAGGTTAACAGCGCGAAAATAACACACGACGGACAGGAAAAAGACGGGACAAGCGCTTGTCCCGTCTTTTAGATGCGAAGTATCTCTTGCTTGGGGGTATGTAAGGCGGCGTGGTAATTCGCACGGAGCGTTGTCTACCTCACACTATGCATGCGCGACTCTCCTCCTTTTCTCTCTCCAACAGCTGCGCGTTACTCTCTCCTTTCTCTACAGCACCTGCTTGCGCCACTCCTGCGTTCTCGCTTCTGCTCTCACGGCGCATACGCTACCCCCCTCCTCTAGTCTCCTGTCCTTCAATAGTAGAGCGCTGCGCGCGTTCAGTCTAGCGCTTGCCTCGGTTGGCTCCTCTGAAATGCGGGCTCGACATGCCGAATTCTCTCCGGCGCCGCGCGCGCGCGATGAGGGCCAGCGCATGCGCGCCCGTACCCTTCCTCTCCTCTCCTACGCTGCCTCTCTCGCGCACCTGTCGACGTTCCCCCGCACGCCCTGTGAGAATTAACGGTCAGCCTAG
>NC_051181.1:99358586-99374849 GCF_013339695.2 Rhipicephalus sanguineus
AAAGTGCGTGACATGCCGGCATTCAGTTTTAACTGCCACCGAAACGTCCGTCTCGTCTCTTTCTTGACATTGCCCAATGAAGTCCGGGGTACCTTCGAATACGGGGGCTAAAATCGCAATTTTAATGCGTAGTGTCGATAGAGGAGCGTCCATAGAGGTGTCAGTTACGGGAGCTGGGAGGCGGGACGTCCCATATCTTATAGCAGCCCTAATTAGTGGCTTCGTTTTTATTGCGACAGCAATTATATGGACAGTCTCGGCTGGATTTTGCCGTCGCCGTCGCCGCCGTCATGCACCGTATATGTATAAGTATGTATATATATATAAAGACCCCAAAGAAAAATAACTCAGAAAAATGCTTTTGAAGCGCGGAATCGAACCAGGGACTTTTTGCTCCGCAGCGAGCGGCGCTATCCACTACGCCACGAAACGCAGATCGTCCACGTAGCTAACGGCGAGCGTTATATACACACCATTTAGCGCTGGGCGGACTCAGAGACAGAAGGCGATAATAAGCGTTCTTCATTACCAGCGAGGTGGCGCTAGGAGCCCGACGGGCGCATTTAAAAGTCGTCGGCGAGCTCCCTCGCTTCTTCTTATATTTGCGCATGGGAGAAGCTTGCCCTTCCGCTGTCTGCTCGCGCGGTTTTCTCGTGGCGCGGGGTAGAGGAATGTTTCACGCTTTCACCGTGATGTCCGCGCTCATGTTACGGCGCGTACGAATGTCACTCGAGCTCAGGGACGCCGCTAAACGAACAAACAGAAGATGAGCGCGAACTATCAAGTGTCACAGCTCGACACTTGAAGCACGCTAGTTTCCTTCGCTGCTTCGGCCGCCTTTGCAACAGAAGCGCTGTTCAAACTGAGAGTATCCATTGGCGAGCCTCACTTCGTATAGCATTAGTTCCTTGCTATCGCATTCATTGCTTCGCCCTTGCGGCGAAACTGTGACTTTTTTTTTTTTGTGGACATAGAGTGTATACTACAGGAAGGAAATATGCACGAACGAGCTTCCAACTTTGGATGTCCAAAATTACGAGTTCATTGTTTGTTCCTCACTCAATGCACACTTAATTGTCTCCCTCCCTAGGCCGTTAAAGGGGTAGCGACTCGAATATGTTGAGTCGTCGTATTTTTCCGTCAAATGAAAGGCCAATCTCCCAAGAACCTGGAAAACGCGCTCGTAGGCGTGAGCGCCCCTTGAAAAATTAATTTCATGTTCTTAAAAGCTAGTTTCGTTTCGTACTGTACCCTGCCGTGAAGACACGGTATGAGTTTCTCGCAACGTACTCACGCAAGATATCGTGACGTTGCCATGGCGGCTCCGCTCTGCGGTTCCATTGGCGACGCACAAGGGGCTATTTTGCATATTTTGGTTTTTGACGTCATCACATCTAGCCATACTGGTGCGTAAGTCAGCAGAGTTGACACTGTAGCCCGACGTCACGCTAGTGTCGATGTCAGTAGGTACGCCACCCGAAAATTGACTTGAATATAGTAATTTACCATCTTACCGTCGTGTACTAAGCTACGCACTTGCGCGGAGCCGTCTCTGTCTGTATACAGGAGATCAGTACGACGGACAAGGGCGTCCGCAGAACTTATTGCAGGGGGGTGCAGGCGGGGGGGGGGGGGTCCGGCACTGACAGCTTTCACTGCCGCGACATGACGTGCAAGATTAATCAGTAGTGTGCAACGTGCAAAATTGGTTGGAAATAGAGAAGGCCGGGACCTCAGTGTGCTAATCAAGCTGTGTAGCTCATTGCTACCGCATAGAAAAATATTATCCGAAATTCCAGGGAAGGGCAGCTGCCCCCCCCCTTGCACCCCCCTCCGGACGCCCATGACGACGGAGTAAACTCAGCAACGAAAATTGGGTTCGGTGCCCTTTCAACATTGCAGGAGGATCGAAAGGTGGGCCAGTTGGTAATTCATTTTCTTCGTTCAGCGAACTGGGAGCGCAGAAAAAAAATTGGGGGACCCTTAAGCTTCGCCTTTAAGAGTTGAACGCAATAGCGAAATCCGGCCCCTAGTGCGCACTTCAACCACTAAGTGTATACTTATTAATGTGTATTGTTGCACACACACGCGCGCGCGCGCGCGAATCGTACAGGTTTTTGATCTAAAGCAAGAGTCGCATGGCCTCCAAGATACACGCCACGCGCTCGCCATCTCGGAGGCCATGAAGAATCTCACAATGCCTCACAGATGGCAGCACATTATCTAGCGTTTGCTGTTTGCTTGTTGATATGTTTTCCGCTAGATGGACATAGTTGTCCATATTTAGAGCTGTTTGAAAGTTCGTGTGTGTTTTTAGCGGCGATGGCTGCACTATGCCGGCCTTTTTCGACATAGTTTGATGGCCTCCCAAATGCGCCTACAAATCGCCGAATGGGCTCGTTTTCGTCGCGACATCTGTTCAACAAAAAGAGTTAAGGAGACTCCTTCCACTACATGGCATTTATGCAGTGTTTTTTTCCGAAGGAGCTGCAAGTAACGTCGTGGCTTTGTGGTAGGACATCTGCTTGCCACGCGAACGGCCCGGGTTCGATCCTCAATGGGACAGAAATTCTTATTCTTTATTTTATTTGCTTCTTTCTCGATTTTTCGCTCACGGTCGATTTTTCGCTCACAACCAACGGTGCCGACGCCGACGACGGAATTTCTGCGACACGAGCTCTCTAACGCTATCGCGTTAAAACACAAAGGACGAAGCGAGATAACCACATAACACATGAGTTGTTAGTGAGCGCTCGTCTTATGTGGTTCCTCGCTTCGTCCTTTGTGTTTGTTTTGTTTTTTTTTCTGCGCTCCCAGTTCGCTGAACGAAGAAAAAAAAAAAGCCCTTTCAACAAACCAGGTAAACGGTGGCACCACGCCGGACGCGGCATCCGTCGCGTTGCGGCGAAACGTACATTTCTTCGCGCGCGTTTTCGTGGCTTGACAGATTGCCCTCGTTAAATACTTTTTTTCTCAGTAGTGTTGACGCTTTCGCCTAACGAATGTACGCAGCGACGAGCAGCCCTTGGCGCTGGACTTGCGGCGACAGCAGAACGAGGCCTCCCTGCCCGTCAACCAGGAGGAAGAGGAGGAGGAGCGGCGCAACGAGGCCTCCCTGCCCGTCATCCAGGAGGAGGAAGAGGAGGAGGAGCGGCGCAACGAGGCCTCCCTGCCCGTCAACCAGGAGGAAGAGGAGGAGGAGCGGCGCAACGAGGCCTCCCTGCCCGTCATCCAGGAGGAGGAAGAGGAGGAGGAGCGGCGCGACGAGGAGTCCGATCCGGAAGATGAGGGAGAGGCGTACGAAGCGGTGATGGAACTAATGAGGCAACAGGTGAGATCACGTCACTTGCCCGCTCTGTCACGAGAATACGCACGAAGCGAATCTGAGTAGAGAATTAGTATTCCAGTTTTAGCACATATACAGCAAAGGCTTATTGTACATTTTAGTGCATAAAGAGATTCCATAGCGAAACTTCGGTGGGATCTCTCATGTTACCAAAGATGGAAGTACTACTCAAAGGTAAGGACATAATGTACACAGTATTGCTTTAATGCGAAAGACTTAGGTGCGTAATCAAACGCGAAAATCGACCGGTGTCCCGCATCGGCGTCCCCCGTCGGCGGCGTCAACGCAAGTGATGCAAAAAAAAAACATGGCTGATCCCTCCGTCATAGGAATCGGTATAACACGAAAGTGAAACGTGTCTTCACAGAAGTAGTGCTTATTGTGTAGTGATATATGAGAGCTTGTACAATGTCTATTCGTGTTTGGCAGCTATAGCACCGTTTTGACGTGGATGCACCCATGTTGACAGCATGTCTCTATCGCGACGACTAACGCCCATGATCATGATTAAACTGTTGTGGTAGCTGACGGTGTGAACATATATTTGGACACAGCGAATCGTGAATCCCGCGTAAGGATGATATCAACAAGCTCATAATCAACACTGTACCCGGTATGCACTTCCTCAACGCGTCGTCAATTAAGGAGAGAAACGGCACGGTGTGCGCTTTCTTGTAATGGGTAGCCGACGCCTGTGCTCGTGCATACATAACACACACTGCGCTTCAGCAACAGGGGTGGTAGAGGTTCGTAGCCTGAGCCGCAAACGCGTGCGTCCCGCTGGCCTCTGTCTCGCAGGCGCTGCTCTCGCTCCACCAAGGCACGACATTCGCCCGTCGAAATCGCGTGCTTTCTGCAACGCATATTGCAGCGGTTTTGTTATTCGGTGCTCTCGCAATTGAAGCAGTCGGCGGCGGAGAAATCCCGTTGTGCACGTGGAAGCTGCACTACTCCGATGAGCCGACGCACGCTAACACGAAGCCAAAGGCAAAGAACGTAACTGCGTCAAGGGTGCCTCGGCGACGCCAGCGCGGCCAGTCTACCTCTCTGGTATCGAGACGCTTTAACCATGGCCTCCAATATCGCGCGCAATCTTGGAGTAAGCGCTAGTAAGTGTCGACCGTGAAGCATTACTTCTTTTCACATCTCACAGACGGCGGCACCTCCCCGCTTCGCCCGCCGCGAAAGAGAATGTGTGAAAGATATAAGGCGCGTTCGCGCCGTGTCTAGCATCGCCCGAATTAGCTTAGTCGGTAGAGCGTCGGGCGCTTGCCGTCGCGGCCGCAACGTCGTGGGTTCGATTCCCAGCGGGGTATCTTTTTCTTGGATTTTTTCTTTCTCACCCGTTGGCGTCTATCAACGTCATATCCGTGACGGATGTACTTGGTGGACCCCGGCATAAAACACTTTCGTGTTAAAAATCACGTGATGAAGTCACCATGTGACATAACTTCACATGATGACGCCATCACAAGACATCGTATCTTGGTCAACGGTGGGCCGATCACGGAGGCATTGCAAAACCAGGTGAGGTGTCTCCGATCCTGGAGGCAGTGTGAAACCACGTTAGGTGCAGGACGCTTTCGGAGGGTGGCGGGGTAGGATCAATACAACTAGAGTTACTGTATATGCTACCTTTAGGTAGCAGAGTTGCGCGTCTGTTTTCCAACGCCGCTAGCAACCATGCATTGCGGAGAAGCTGACGCTCGGGCCAATTTTTGTATTTCTCGACGCCGCCGCTGCAGCTCACTCAATTAACAGTAGTTATCGACAGCCAATGTTTATCGCCGGCCTTCGACACGCCAGACATGTTTATCGGCGACGCGGTAGGCATGTCGCCTGCAAAAATGGCGTGCGACTTCACCGCATAGCTGTGGTTGCTAGCCGGACCTATGCGCTACTCTGCTACCTAAAGGTAGCATATACAGTGACTCTAAGTACAACGACTGAGAAGAAAAAGAAGATGGTAGTCGTCTGAGGTGAATGTATAAGGGACCCTGTGAGTTTTTGAAGTTCCGTCGAGCTGTTGGCAACTTTTGGTGGCACCATGGTTACATGAGCGCCAGCGAGGCCTATTTAATGCCAGTTCCTTAAAGACTTTTCCAAGTAACCATTGAATGACCTCGCTATCAGTTTGTTGCTCGCGAATCGATTGCCAGGAAAATTTTTCGAATCCGTTAAGGGGGGGGGGGGTGCGGGCGGAGTTCAAGGGATTTGCCACACACTTCGAGCGCATTTTCTCTCCTTTCATCCCGATGAGCCCCCCTTCTCCCCCCAACCATTAATGCGGGATTAATGTTTGAGGGCCTTTAATTATTGATAGAACAGATCTCGCGCACAACGAAAATTTTTTTCTCATGGTTGTCGCGCTTCGTTTTAACGAACAACGAGTGTATACTTGAAAGAACTTGAAGTTTCAAAAGCAAGAACGTTCAGGAAGATAAATGACTCGAAGACTGAAGCTGGCAGATTTCGTTACTACGATTCATAGACAGCTTATATGAAGCTCCGGAACGCCAAAGACACAGAAGTGCAGTCATGACTCAGACAACCCCGAATAATGATATGAAACAACTTTTCTAAAGATAGTGTTGGTCTCGCTTCCGGTGTCCATATTGTGTGAAGGGTACGCATTTGGACTGGTTCGTTCTTGGATTGGTTGTTTCATGATTATATGCAGGAAAGAGCGCTTTAAGACGAGACGAAACGAAAGAACACCGATTACTGCGCAGTGGCCTGTGTGTTTACGTTTCGTCCCGCTAGAGTGTACTAGAACAGGGGAGTTCTCGGAACGGCCGCAGCACCAACGTACAGAAAGTGAAGCCCAAACAGGGTCAATGCACCTGTAGCGCTGCGATCGGTAGTCTGCAATGTGTCGTCGTTTAAGAGTTGCGCGCGGCTCCGCCAAAGTGGTGCAGGGGTAGAATGCCCGCTTCCCACGCAAAAGCCCCGAGTTCGAACCGCAGCTGTAGATGGTGGTTTTTTATACTGAGTGTCACCTTCTGTAGCTGTATCGATTTTCCTTTGTTTCTTAAAACTAGCTTCTGTTGCTACGTATTGCTACAAAAAGTAACGTAAAATGTGAAATCTCGTTTCGAGTCTCATATCCGCAAAATCTAGGAGGCCATACTTTACGTTTTTCTTCAATACCCGATGGTGGCGCTGCAAATAACTATGCTCACTGTCAGATTTCTTCTATTTTACTTCGCATTTTGCGTTACTTTTTGATGCAACACGTAGCAACTAAAGGTAGTTTTAATAAACTAAAGAAAACCAATACAGCTATAAAAGGTGACAGAAAGAATAAAAAAGCCACCATCTAACGCTGCGATTCGAACCCGGCCTTTTGAGTGGGAAGCGGGCATTCTACCACTGAACCACTTAGGCGGAGCCGCGCGAAACTCTTAAACGACGACACATTGTAGGCTACCGATCGCAGCGCCGCAAGCGCATTGACCCTGTTTGGGCTTCACTTTTCGAAGCTCGTTCCGAGCACTCCCCTGTTCTAGTACACTCTAATCCCGCCTTATAGCGCTGTTTCCTGCCCACACTGACTATCATGACGTCACGATCTAGGAGGTGCACATGATAACGAGGCAGCAGCTCACTGCGGTGCTCTGTCGCTCGCTCAATCTTCTTCGGTATTCTTCTTGGCTGAATCTTCTAGCCTGTTCTCAACAAGTAGAGGCGCAAGAGGCGGTAGAGCGCCGGAACGCCGACACACGCTGCTGCCACGTGACCACCTACTGGGTCCTGACGTCACGATATGTACAGCACTCTGGAAACGAAGCCGTAACTTGTCGTACAAACGTTCGCCAACTTATTTAGGGCGCTCTTAGGCTTCGCAGTATTTTTTTCCCTGTTGTTTGGAGGTCACGGACCATGGTCAACAAACTGAATATCATGGAACACGCTAAAGAAAAAATTATGGCTCCAATCCACGCTGTGAAGGTTGTTGGACAACGAAGCTGTCCACACATGCTAATGGGGGGGGGGGGGTATGTTTTGTTACTACTTTAGAGTAGTGGTAGTGATAGTCGCTTTGTGGTCGCTGTGGTAGACCGTGATTGGTTCCGCGACTGTTTTCAGCAAGGCGAATATGTTCCTTTCGTCGAACATTGTATTCACGGCTGTTCTTCTCGTGTCTTTAATTTCCGTGTTCTACCCATGGCAGATAAAATGAACTGAATGAGTTGCTAGACGGGTGTCCCTTTTATATATGAAAGCGGGAAACAAACGCGTGACACTGCTTCTAAACGGTCACGCGGGATACGTGACGGTTGCAGATCAGTTCTTCAGAATCCTGCGAGGTGGCAGGAGGGTTAGGAAAGGGATGGCCCTTTCCGTAGCTTATAGGCCCTTATACGTAGCTTATCTAGATATCACCGAGGCGTATGACAACGTTAATCAGGAAATTTTGTGGGATATATTGAAAGAAGTGGGCATAGGGGACGACTGTATACAGCTTTTGAGGGAAATATACCGAGAAAATACAGTTTGTATAGAATGGGAAGGAATAAGTAGCAAGAACAGCGTTGAAATTAGCAAGGGGCTGAGACAGGGATGTCCTTTGTCCCCGCTGTTATTAATGCTGTACATGGTGAGGATGGAAAAAGCGCTAGAAGGTAGCAAAATTGCATTTAATTTATCGCACAAACAGGTCGGCACGATGGTTGAGCAGAAGCTTCCAGGTCTATTTTATGCTGATGATATTGTCTTATTTGCGGACAGTCAAGATGATATACAGCGACTGGCAGATATATGCGGAAGGGAATGTGAGGCCCTAGGACTAGGATTTAGTGCAACAAAATGTGGATTGATGGTATTCAATGATCACGAAGACCATGCGGTCTTCATACAGGGCCAAAAAATACCGAGGGTAAGCGAGTACAAGTACCTCGGAGTATGGGTAAATGAGGGGGATAGATATATGGAGGTACAAGAGAAAAGTATCGGTAGCAAAGGGAAAGAGGAATGCTGCAATTATGAAGCACAGAGCTTTATGGGGATACAATAGGTACGAGGTGCTTCGAGGGCTGTGGAAGGGTGTGATGGTCCCGGGGCTTACATTTGGGAACTCAGTGGTGTGCATGAATTCAGAGGTACAATCAGGAATGGATGTAAATCAAAGGACGGTGGGCCGCCTCGCGTTGGGCGCTCACGGGAAGACGACAAATGAGGCTGTAAAGGGTGATATGGGATGGACAGGCTTTGAAGTGAGGGAAGCTCAGAGCAAAATGAGATTCGAAGAGAGGCTGAGGAAAATGAAGAAGAGTAGATGGGCAGAGAAGGTTTTCAGGTATTTGTATAGAAAAAGCGTTGACACGCAATGGAGAAAAAGAACTAGGAGGCTCACCAGTAAATATACGGCTAGCAGTGCGGGCGATATGGCAACAAGGAGCATTAAGCGGAAGCTCAGAGAGGCGGAGAGGACTTATTGGATGACAGCGATGGAAAAGAAGCCGGTTCTGAGTAACTACCGAAAAGGAAAAAACGAAATAAGGAGGGAAAGGTTTATGATAATTCAAGGGGAAGCGCTTTACTGTTTGAAGCAAGGTCGGGCTGCCTTAGAACGCGTAGTTATAAAGCAAGATTCAGTAACGAAGAAGAACAATGTACATGCTGCGGGGGAACTAAGGAAACGATGGAACATGTACTGATTGAATGTGGCGATATTCACCCAGGTATACGTGTGGGCACGAGTCTACAGGAAGCCTTGGGTTTTAGGGACAACAATGGAAAGCTGAACACGTCCGCGACAGAAATAAGTAAGAGACGGTTAGAGTATTGGTGGCAGAAAGGTAGAGATAAAGTACAAAAATAAACAATGGGGAAAAATAAGGTGATTCTGCCTTAAGAGGCAGAGAGATGGACCGTGAATTTATAGTTTTTTGGTATAATAACATAGATTTAATCAATGTGGATAAGGTATTAGGCCAACAAAAAACAAGGAAGGTTTTTTTTTTTTTCTTCGAGCCTGGTGGCAGACATGTCACCGCCCCGTTATAAAGGGGACGCTCATAACATCCATCCATCCGGAAATAGAAAACCCCCGTTTGTTGCACGAAGCCACTATATAGGGATTTTTCAGAAAGAAAGCTTCGTAGCTGCCGAAATATTCGTCCTGGTCCGGGGAACGAACCCGGGACCAAATCCGTACGGATTCCCTTGTGTCTTCGTGCTACAAATGGGTGGTTGTCTATTTCCCTTTCACAGGTGGTGGTTATTGTTGTATGTGAGAAAGACGCTCCAGATGGGCTCTCTCAGCCTTAAAGTTAATAGGTGAACAAGGCGGGTTAACCTGCAGGACGGTCCGCGTGCCAAGGGAAGTCGTTGCATTAAGCAAATCTTTCCTCGTAGGGTTTATGGCGAATGAGAATGGAGCTGATGGACCAGATTCCCGGGCAGCCATCGCGTCGGGACCCTGAGTGCATTTATCTCGTCATCGAGCTGCCATCAGGAAATATTCTCATGAGGAGGTTCCGGCGCTCAGAATCGCTCAAGGTGAGTTGTACAGTCGACCGCGATATGAAGGTTACCGCGAGCGACCGGCCCAGAGTCCCAGAGCCCTGGCGGCTCGCTTCGCCAAAAGAAGTTGCGTGGACTTTTGACTGCGGAACTGTTTAAGCCAACCGTTTGTCCGTGCAGAGCGAACAAAAATTATCATCATCATGAACCGGCACGCGCTTTCTTCATCCTCTTCGTCATCACTGTCGTCTTCTTCACCTTCTACCTCGCAACCAGAACACGTGCGACGATTTGTCCGGCGTGAGATGCAATAACCCTGACGGGCGAGAGAACGAGTAGAGAGAGGGAGAAAGAAAGACATAGAAAGAGAAAATATACAGAAAGGAACGGAAGAAAGAGAGAAAAATATAGAAAGACAGAAAGAAATAGACAGGGGGAAAAGGAATTGAAACTGAATGTTCAACAGAATGTCTACAACTGAATGTTCCTACCATTAAATATGTTGTAGTGAAGAGTAACTCTACAGCGGGGCATCCTCTCAAGCACCACCTAGTGGGCAGTGGCGTAGACAGGGGCGAGGGGGGGGGGGGACACCGGGCTTGTGCCCACCCGTAATTTTTTCTCCCATGGGATACAGAGCGCAAAATGACACTAGACCACGTCTTCCCTGCCCGGCCTCCATTCGGCCTCCATTCAGAAGCTAAGCAGACGCACCGTCACGCTCCTCAGATTCGACTTCACAAGAAAACGAGGGATGCGTTGGGGGCAGGCCACTTGGACAGACGCATCTGTCATCGCAGCAGATGATACGTTAAGTGTTTCGCACTCAATACGGTACTGTTATTTCCATAAATAGGTAATGCATACTTTCGAGGGAAAGACAAGCGCGTTTGTTTGAAGTGTTGTAAAGAAAATAATTCGTTATATTGTGATGCCAAATCTGGAACACAATTGCAGAGCAATGAAGACCCTGGTGGTTGAATTTGTCCAGGTTTCAGTTCCATCTCACGGTCACGCAAAGTTTTTGCAATAAGTTTTACGTACAAAAGAATGAAACAGTGTTTAATTGGAAATAACTTCATATCGCTTTGTTTTACACTCTGCAAACAAGCGTCGCGAGTCTCAAGAATCTAATCCATCTGAAGCTAATCCGAATCCTGTACTTCCCACCATTCCCATGGTGGTTGAAGCGCCGCTCAAGGAGCTCGCGTAGACACTAGCGCCAGATTCCCCTCTAGGTATTATTGTAAGAAACTCTATGGTCGCTCTCTACCGTGCGTTGCTCGTGGACGCCGCATGTGCTTTGAGCCCGTGATTTGAGCAGTTGCTTGAACTACTTAGCGACACTTACGCCAGCGTTCAATAAACGCCGTTACAAATGGTGGAGGCGCCGGGTTAATTTTTTTCGAAGTGTTTTCAGTGTGGCTTATTCCCTGTCGCAGTTCCATAGTATATCTTTCAATATTTCTTTTGCATGTCAAACCGCACTATAAGGTGTGTCTCATTCATGGCTGCAGTTTTACTGACATGACTTGAATATTTACCGTTTGTTGCATTATATGTGAGAATGTGATTCGTAAAACGTAGTTAATGATTCAGTTAGGAATTTTGACTTCTCATCTAAGTAATCTTTGCCTGTTCAAGTAGTCTAGCTCAATGCGTAGATTTGTACTACATATGCCACAGCCATCTGCAAATATTCTATTAACATGGCGTGAGGTGAGCCTACGCATGCGAAACGGCGAAGCGAAACCGTTTATACGAAATACTTGCTCGAGAATATTATCTTTACTTTCGTTCTTTTTTTCCCCTCACCCTTTTCTGAATTGGCCCAGTACCTCCACTTCTTCGTCCTCTGCCATGCGGAAGCGCCCATCAACTTCGACATCCTGAGGGATTCGACGAAACGGCTACTGCCCTGTGAGCCCACGCGAGAGTGCCCCGAGCCACCGACTTTCGAGGAGCTTGGACTATTGCCGATAGAGAAACTGATTGTCTTAAAAGCGGACGATTGAGCCAGACTACGTTAGACCGCACCCGCCATGGAGTTTTGTAGAATATTCATTGGAGAGAACTGATGCGCTGCGAGCGTTCATCCACCGTGAATGATGGGTAGTACGTGGACTTGCCTAGTCTTCGTGCTTGCGGGCTTCGAACGCACTCGTGGCTTTCTTTTATTGTTGCGTTTTGGCTAAGACACAACGCAGCGGATAAAAGAATGGCTCTTCGTGAAGCTCGCGAGCTAATTTGCATCCGCCTCTTTCATTTTTTTTTCTGTGCTGCCCGGTGCCGTTTTGGTAGGGGTCGGGACAACCGGTATTGCCAGAAGCAAAGCCTCCAATATTATGTGACGTTTCGCGACTTTTCCGCTAGGGGAAGAGCGCATGCGCGGGGGCGCCGTGAAAATGACGGAGTGGTCAGTCTAAAGGGGTCAGGGTGGTGAAGTGGGACTGCTAATCATCGCCTTACGACAAAGCGGCTGCAGGCCACACGGAGCCGAAAGAACGAAGCTTCGGCAAATCCATCTACTACCCATTATTCCAATGCTGGCTAAAGCGCCATGCGTCGCAGCTCCCATAAACACTAGCGCCATATTTGCCTCTGGTGTATTGTTACGAAACTCTATGGCAGCCGCCAACCCACGTTTCTTTATTTTATTTTTTTTCATCTCTCCGCTGCCGCTGGTTTCTCCTGTTCCTTCCATGCTGGCAACCGGCCCCACTGGAACAATGCCAGCGGTCCACACGGGTGGTGATTGGTATAGGCGGATGTGCATGAAAAGCGAAGAGGGTTTGCAGACTGCTGTATCTCGCACTCCAAGGAAATCTTCGACACACAACCTAGCAAAATCATTTCAGACGTCGAAATCGAGAGCATCTTTCCGACCAACGTGCCTTCAGAATTAATATTTTGACTATAGTAATTACTAAAACGTACGAATTTTTGAAGTGAACTGTATAGAGATGTTTAGGTAGCTTCTAAAAAATTTGTAAAAAAAAAGGAAGCTACACGCACCCCCGCTGAAATTACGGCACTTAAACTTCAGAAGCGGCCTGGAAAATTCCTTCAAACATAGCTTGAGAAACACTCCAACGAGAGCTCTCCTGTACAGTCTCCTGAATATCGTGCCTGTATCTGTGTGTCTATATGATCGTGTTTTTGTAACCTCTTTGTGTGCAATAAATTCAAAAACCTAAACTCTTACCTGTCACGTAATCAGTACCTAAGCGCGTCACTCCCACAAATGACATTCTGTTGTAATGCTTGCAGTGGATCTCCAGAATTTTGAAACCGCACCACTGCCATGAACTTTTCCTCCTTTTGTTTTCTCTCTTTCCCTGCTGGCGTATGCATGCATGCAACCTTGGCGGCATGCAACGATAAGCCTCCTTGTTTAAGCGACCCCTGTTACGAGTTAAGGCCTGACCACACGTACGCGTTGCAGCGCGTCAGCGCGTGGCGTGTAGAGTCGGCGCCGCGCCCTCGTGTAGAGGGCGCGCAGCATCGTGTAGCTGTAGAACCACTGGAAAATAAGAGTACCGCAAAGGTAGGCTGCACGCGGGCAACATTGGGTGGCGGCGGCCATGTCCCTTCCAGACCGTCCGACGCGTTGCTAGCGTGTGTTGAGAAGTGACCGATCTTTTAGCCTCAGTGCCGTGTTACGCTCGGCAGAACGGCATTATGTGTGTGTGTTTCTTCAAGAGGATATTAGAAGTGATTTCGAGTCATCGACAGGTATGGATCGACTGCGCGGTTAGAGGTGTAACTGATGAAACGTACGGCGAATGTTGCCATGTGCTCGCGAACTCTCTTCATGGCTTCATCGGTCTCTTTTCGTGTCACTCCCGGGCGTGTTCGCTAGGTCCAGGGCTGTAAACATAGTTGCATTAGCGCTGTGACATCGTGCGAAATGCCATTTACTTCGACATTTGGTGAATCTTGACTCTTTGCGCTAGCTTTGCAGTCGGTGTTCAGGTTCACTGCACTCGAGAACGTTATCGAACAACATCGAGAACATTCAACATTGCGTCCTTCGACTGATCGCTGACGCATAGCTTGCTTGCGCACCGTGCTTGCTGTTAAACTGGTTGATATGTGTAATAGAAGTTGTGTGTGTACGGTAATTGGAAGTTGTGCGCGACGTCTTGATTCGGAACGCCAGCAGCCGAACGCACGGGCGAATCGGCGTTCGGTAGGTAAGGTGCATCTTAACTTGCCATACGTAGAAGGCCATCAAAAATGATTGACATCACTAAATTATTTCATTTCCTATTTCTTGTCTCCTTAATATTCTCAACGTTGCAATGAATTTGCAAATATTTTGCTCTGTTCCGACAAACAGTTCTTTTTTTGGCGTTGCCAGCGCGTAAACAGCTGGGGTTCGGTTTCTGCACTGCTGCACTTTTTTTTTTCATAATGCGCTCTTATGAAAACTTCCTCGGCACGGTGCTTTATGTTCTTTTGATCAGAAATAGCGCATCCCGGAATTTTTAAAGCACATGCTACTGCAGCACAGTATGTATATAGACCTAGGGCTCGCATAAAATCGACTCCCTCAATGCGTGGGATCTGCTTTTTTTTCTTTTTTTTTTTTGCTGTGACCATTTCTCACCAACTATACAGTATTTTAAGGGTACGCTCGGCGCAATGCAGCATTAGCAGCATTTTTTTGCAACAAATTTAAAAATACGCTTGATAACGTTGCCTTATACCAAGGTTATCAACAGAGTTCCACGCTTCTGTTTTGTGCAATGCTAAATGATCATGCCACACTTGCCTTCAAGGTATACCAGTAAACAGTTATTTTAATAAATCTTCGAATTCGCTCTCGTGCGTGACACGCTTATAACTCGAAGTGCATGCACAATCTGTTCAACAGATCGAGATATTAACAGCCGAGCAAATAGAAAGGTATGTAGTTTTCAATATTGCTGACCATAGCAAACCGAAAAGGTGAAGTATCCTGTCGCATAAGATTTTTTCCAGCAATCTTAGTGTAGTTCAAGGAGTGTTATTCGAGGGGGGCGAATTCGTTCAGGCAAACTATGTAGCCACGTAGAACGGCGCTCTTTGACATAATTTTTCCCACACGGCAAACGAGATTTCCAGAGTAGCTCATCAGTAACGTTCGATTGATGGTGAGCTACTGTCTTCTGGCATCTGCATGCAGTGTCGTAGCCAGGGGGTGGCACACCGGGCCCGTGCCCCCCCCCCCCCCCGAATTTTTTTCCCGTGGCATACATGGCACGAAATGACACTCAACCATATCTGCCTGCCAGGCCCCCACTTCATATCGAGGAGGTTCCTGTTATTCCTCAACGTCGGAAAGGTATCTTGGTAGTTTTAACGAGTTAAGAATGAACGCTGATGTGATCAGATGCATTAAGAACTGCAAAAGTACGCAAAACACGTTACCAAGGTCGAGTGATAGTAGCTTGGTGACATTTGATATCTCGTGCAGTACACCCACCCTACAGATTCCCATATAGGGGCAGTTCTCCCGCTGCCTATAATATTTGCATGGT
The DNA here is from genome assembly GCF_013339695.2 of Rhipicephalus sanguineus. Lineage (NCBI taxonomy): Eukaryota > Metazoa > Arthropoda > Arachnida > Ixodida > Ixodidae > Rhipicephalus > Rhipicephalus sanguineus. The sequence goes on from NC_051181.1 coordinate 99,373,926, forward strand.
CAGCATGTTTGAACGAATGGTGATGTTTTAATATTGTTTAAGCTTAAATATGTTAATGCTAAAATTACGACATAACGTATTATTATGCTGGCAAAAGTAGTATTCAAGAAGACTAAGCAGCTTTGTCACGCGTCTGCACCGGTCGTGAATATGAAGAAAACTAACATTTGGTTAATGGGGAACAAAACCCTATAGATATGCTGGGATTAGTTGGAACAGTGCACCGCTCGGGCACCTAGTGCCTTTGCATCGAATACGGAACGCTCGGCCGCCCTGCTCGTCAGCACTCACGCTTGTCAAGCGCGCCTCGCAAGCATGGATGGGGTGAGGAGAACTTTCTGTGTTCGCCTGTGCGCAGGTATGCACTGTCTTCCTTGTGGCAAAGGTTATTTACGTGTGCCAGGTACTAAACTGATCGTGGATAAAAAATCAGGCTGTGCATAGTGTATTCGCCACTTTCGTGTGGGGAAATGAATGGGAACCAACGCACAGGGATGATTTGTTTCTCGCTTCATCTGCTGGGATAATGCATTTGTTTATACATGCACTAACTTATGCCTGATTTTGTAGTAGGCGCGTTGCTTATAAATGTACCATGCTTGTAATCAGCCAAGCCGTTTTAAAAATACTGATTTATTGTTAAATTCGAAGCTCTGACTTACTTATGTTTGAAGTTTTGAAAAACAGCAGTAGACGAAAACGTGCTCTATTTTCGGAAAAAGACGTAATTCCATTCCCATTCCATTCCGTGCAAAAGGCGCTAATTACATTCCTCCAAGCGTTGTCCCCATTCCATTCCGGGGTCGCGAAAATGTGGAGTGATTCCGGAGTCATTCCAATTCCGGAGTGGCAACTCCGCAACACTGATATACACCGCAATAATTGTTAGAGCACAAGCGGGCATGCACGCTGACGAATGGCGCG